>NC_051237.1:26332590-26382590 GCF_015220715.1 Pygocentrus nattereri | reverse complement strand
TTATCTTTTATTATAGTCACTGTTCAATATGGTGCCGGTGCTGTTGACCAGCAGGGTGCCGGTGGAAATTGGACTACTGTAGGTCGAAGACCATCAAAGAGGAGAGGAGGAAGGCGGGTTAGACGGCAGCGAGAGAGAAGGAAAGGCAGGAGTGTGGAGGTTAGAGTAGGGACTCTGAACATAGGGACAATGACTGGTAAAGGCAGAGAGCTTGCAGACATGATGGAGAGAAGGAAGGTAGATATTCTGTGTGTCCAGGAGACCAGATGGAAAGGAAGCAAGGCCAGGAACTTTGGAGGTGGATTCAAACTGTTCTATCATGGTGTAGAGAAGAAGAGAAATGGAGTAGGGATAATCCTAAAGGAGCTACTTGGGAAAAGTGTTCTGGATGTAAAGAGAGTGTCAGACAGGATCATGAGCCTGAAGTTGGAGGTTGATGGTGTGATTTTGAATGTGGTCAGTTCATATGCACCACAGGTTGGTTGTCGGTTGTCAGAGGAGGAAGAGGAATTTTGGAGTAAGATGGATGAAGTGGTAGATGGTGTCCCTAGAGAGGAGAGACTGGTGATTGGTGCAGACTTCAATGGACATGTTGGTGAAGGGAACAGAGGGGATGAAGAGGTGCTGGGTATGTATGGTGTGAAAGACAGAAATGCGGAAAGTCAGATGGCTGTAGATTTTGCAAAGAGAATGGAAATGGCTGTGGTGAACACGTATTTTCAGAAGAGGGAAGAACACAGGGTGACATACAAGAGTGGAGGGAGGTGCACACAGGTGGATTATATCCTTAGCAGGAGATGCCACCTAAAGCAGATTGGAGATTGTAAAGTGGTGCCAGGGGAAAATGTAGCAAGGCAGCATAGGGTGGTTGTCTGTAGAATGAGATTAGAAACAAAGAAGAGGAAGAGAGTGAAGACAGAGCCAAAGATTAGATGGTGGAAGCTGAAGGAGGAGGATGGTTGCAGGCAGTTCAGGGAAAAATTGCAAGAGGCCCTTGGGGGCATTGAGGAGCTACCTGAGGACAGGGAATCTACAGCTATGGTGGTGAGAGAAACTGGCAAGAATGTGTTGGGTGTGTCGTCTGGTCAGAGGAAAGAAGATGAGGAAAGTTGGTGGTGGAATGAGGAAGTCCAGGAGAGTATTCAGAAGAAGAAGGCAGCTAAGAAAAAGTGGGATAACCAGAGAGATGAAGGAAGTAGGAAGGAGTACTGTGAGGCTAGTCGCACAGTGAAAAGAATGGTGGCAAAGGCAAAGGCTCAGGCCTATGATGAGCTGTATGAGAGGCTGGACAGTAAAGAAGGAGTAAAGGACTTGTATCGTTTGGCTAAACAGAGAGATAGAGCTGGAAAGGATGTACAGCAGGTTAGGCTGATAAAGGATAGAGAGGGAAATGTAATAGTGAGTGAACAGAGAGTGTTGAGTAGATGGAAGGAGTACTTTGAAGAACTAATGAATGAGGAAAACGAGAGAGAGGAGGACAATGGGGGGAGAGATAGTGGATCAGGAAGGGCAGAGAATTAGTAAGGTGGAAGTGAGGGCAGCTTTAAAAAGGATGAAGAATGGAAAGGCAGTTGGTCCAGATGACATACCTGTGGAGGTATGGAGATGTTTAGGAGAGAAGGCAGTGGACTTTTTAACCAGGTTGTTTGACAAAATCCTGGAGAGTGAGAGGATGCCTGATGAGTGGAGAAGCAGTGTGCTGGTCACCATTTTTAAGAACAAGGGTGATGTGCAGAGCTGCAGTAACTACAGAGGTATAAAGTTGATGAGCCACACCATGAAGGTATGGGAAAGAGTTGTTGAAGCAAGGCTAAGGCGAGAGGTTCAGATCAGTGAGCAGCAGTTTGGTTTCATGCCCAGAAAGAGAACCACAGATGCAATTTTTGCGTTGAGAGTGTTGGTAGAGAAGTACAGAGAAGGTCAGAAGGAGCTGCATTGTGTCTTTGTGGATCTAGAGAAGGCAGATGATAGGGTGCCAAGACAGGAACTGTGGTACTGTATGAGGAAGTCAGGTGTAGCTGAAAAGTATGTTAGGGTGGTGCAGGACATGTATGAGGATAGTGAGACAGTGGTGAGGTGTGCAGTTGGAGTGACAAATGGTTTCAAGGTGAAGGTGGGGTTACATCAGGGATCAGCTTTGAGCCCCTTCTTGTTTGCAATGGTGATGGACAGGTTGACAGATGAGGTCAGGCAGGAGGCTCCATGGACCATGATGTTTGTAGATGACATTGTAATCTGTGGTGAGAGTAGAGAGCAGGTGGAAGAGAATCGGGAGAGGTGGAGGTTTGCACTGGAAAGGAGAGGAATGAAGGTCAGTAGAGACAAGACGGAATACATGTGTGTGAATGAGAGGGAGGCAGGTGGAAAGGTGAAGATGCAAGGAGTAGAGGTCGTAACGGTGGATGACTTCAAATATCTTGGGTCAACCATCCAGAGCAATGGACAGTGTAGAAAAGAGGTGAAGAAGAGGGTGCAGGCAGGATGGAGTGGGTGGAGACGGATGTCAGGGCTGATGTGTGACAGAAGGATAGCAGCAAGAGTGAAAGGGAAGGTTTACAAGACAGCAGTGCGTCCTGCTATGATGTTTGGTTTGGAGACTGTGGCTCTGTCTAAAAGACAGGAGGCGGAGATGAAGATGCTGAGATTTTCGTTGGGAGTGACCAGGATGGACAAGATTAGAAATGAGCAGATCAGAGGGACGGTGAAGGTGGAGCAGTTTGGAGATAAAGCCAGAGAGGCCAGGTTGAGATGGTTTGGACATGTGTTGAGGAGGAATAGTGGATATATTGGTCAGAGAATGTTGGAGATGGAGCTGCCGGGCAGAAGGAGAAGAGGTAGACCTCAGAGAAGGTTTATGGATGTAGTGAAGGTGGACATGGAGATGGTTGGTGTAAAAGTAAAGGAGGCAGTGGATAGGGCACGATGGAGGCAGATGATCCGCTGTGGCGACCCCTAAAGGGAGCAGCTGAAAGAAGAAGATAGCCACTGTTCAATATCAGTGATATAAGAAAAATAAATGAAAGTTAAGAGACTTAATTTAAATCATAAGAAGCAAGGAAAAATGAGATATTTAATTACAGTCTAAATTGAGATTTTCAGTTCTTTGTTAAAAGTGTACGCAGCTAAAATTATTTCCACAGTATAGAAGAGAATAACGGCGTATTTGAGTAGCTGCAGATTCTTATTATGGCTAAAAATTCTTCCATCATTTGAACCCTGATACAGATGAATTGCCGCCTTCACTTTTATACATCACAAGTCACTTTTTTACGCCTCTGTTGTGGCGGTTTTGGTGATTCACTGTCCTTTAAGTCATGTAAATGTCAAAGAGACGTCAGCGTCCCTCAGTTTAAGTGATATTTTGGTAAGCTGAGTAATAATTGGTCACCAGCCACATGCAAATGGGCAGAAAGGTCAGTGTTCTGCTAAATGACATGAGGTTTTATTACCTTTTTTGATTGGGAGTGTTTTGGGTTCCAGATGTAATGATGGAAATGTGATGTTAAAAAGGTGCGTTTTAATTTTAATTTCATTTTAATTTTAATTAAAGAGTACATGCACACTCAGTGGGCCTAAATGACCTGTTTATCTGCGCTCATTGGTTCTCTGCTGTTACCCTTTAAAGCTTTTGTTGAACCAGTAAAAGGAAGGCGTGATATGACTGTTAGCATTGCAAAAGGCCACGATGACTGTCATAAACAGAGCCAGCCGTCAGGAAATGGGCACAGCGAAAGTGCTCAGTGGTTAGCAGGTCTCTATATTGGCTGCATTTATTATTGATTTTCTCTCCTGCGCTCACACCTACACAAGCCTTTACTGTCTTAAAACAAATATGAGTCTAAAAATGACCTTGATATTTCAGCTGTGGTATTGGCTTAAATACATTGATCTTTCATGTGAAATTCTGATGGTTTGCAATGTTGCCACCCCTACTACTAGGAAACCCACGCAGACACGGGGAGAACATGCAAACTCCACACAGAGAGGACCCCGGTCACCGGGCCGGGGAACCGAACCCAGGCCCTCCTCGCTGTGAGGCGACAGCGCTACCCACCGCACCACCATGCCGCCCTCTGTGCCAAAAACAGTTATAGTTCATTTTCACATGGCCATTTTCAAGCCTCTCTTTAACCCACAGAATTTTTTTTAGACTGTACTGTGCCTTTAAGACTGATATGTGTATGTAAATTACTCTGATTTGATTGGCTGGCACCAATAAAATGAATAACCACATTCAGAGTGACTGGGTGGCTAAGCTGCTGTTTGGCTGAACAGGCGGTCATATACAAATGCGCTCATGGTTGTGACATCACAGCTATGATGGATTCACAACAAGCTGTTTTTGGACTGGTTGGACTGGAGAGTGAATTGTAAAATGAATTGTTAATGAATTGATTCATTAAAAAAATATTTTGCCACTTAGAGTTGCTGCTACTCAAAACCCAAAAGTGTTGATGTACAGAATTACTAATGTTGTGTGTTTTTTTTTTTTTTTTTGTTTGTTTGTTTTTTTCTCCTCTCAGTGCTCGGAAGAGACAAAGAGAGGAGAAGATTTCCATCTCCTCACAGAAGACTCCCCAAAAACAATCAAAGCCCAGGATAAACGACTCCGAAAAGAAGAGGAAAAGGTAAAAATGTCTGCTGGAAGGATTTTTGATGTGTGTGCTTTACCTTTATTGACCGATTTAGAAGTCGTAGTCTGTTTGGCCACTTGTGTGGAATATAATACAGTCCTATAGATACTTCATTACTAATACAGCACTGAAGGGCTGAGTATGAAGTGTTGTGCTCTTTGCAGTACGTTTGACAGACCAGCTATGAAGATGCTTGTTAACATTACGGATGAAAAGAGTTGTGAAGAAAATGCAAAACAATGTCAATTATGAAAAAAATGTTGCCATGGATTTTTATTGTTGACGCAATGTTTAATAACACAGTTGCTCTGACAGACTGTAATACACTACAGGAAGCGTAGGGGGCGATACGGCTTCTACTGTTTCATTTAAAAAGCTCTATAATGTTCATATGATCCACACAGTCGCTCTGACAGACTGTAATACACTACAGGAAGCGTAGGGGGCGATACGGCTTCTACTGTTTCATTTAAAAAGCTCTATAATGTTCATATGATCCACACAGTCGCTCTGACAGACTGTAATACACTACAGGAAGCGTAGGGGGCGATACGGCTTCTACTGTTTCATTTAAAAAGCTCTATAATGTTCATATGATCCACACAGTCGCTCTGACAGACTGTAATACACTACAGGAAGCGTAGGGGGCGATACGGCTTCTACTGTTTCATTTAAAAAGCTCTATAATGTTCATATGATCCACACAGTCGCTCTGACAGACTGTAATACACTACAGGAAGCGTAGGGGGCGATACGGCTTCTACTGTTTCGTTTAAAAAGCTCTATAATGTTCATATGATCCACACAGTCGCTCTGACAGACTGTAATACACTACAGGAAGCGTAGGGGGCGATACGGCTTCTACTGTTTCGTTTAAAAAGCTCTATAATGTTCATATGATCCACACAGTCGCTCTGACGGACTGTAATACACTACAGGAAGCGTAGGGGGCGATACGGCTTCTACTGTTTCGTTTAAAAAGCTCTATAATGTTCATATGATCCACACAGTCGCTCTGACAGACTGTAATACACTACAGGAAGCGTAGGGGGCGATACGGCTTCTACTGTTTCATTTAAAAAGCTCTATAATGTTCATATGATCCACACAGTCGCTCTGACAGACTGTAATACACTACAGGAAGCGTAGGGGGCGATACGGCTTCTACTGTTTCGTTTAAAAAGCTCTATAATGTTCATATGATCCACACAGTCGCTCTGACAGACTGTAATACACTACAGGAAGCGTAGGGGGCGATACGGCTTCTACTGTTTCGTTTAAAAAGCTCTATAATGTTCATATGATCCACACAGTCGCTCTGACAGACTGTAATACACTACAGGAAGCGTAGGGGGCGATACGGCTTCTACTGTTTCATTTAAAAAGCTCTATAATGTTCATATGATCCACACAGTCACTCTCTGACAGACTGTAATACATGGCAGGAAGCGTAGGGGGCGATACGGCTTCTACTGTTTCATTTAAAAAGCTCTATAATGTTCATATGATCCACACAGTCGCTCTGACAGACTGTAATACACTACAGGAAGCGTAGGGGGCGATACGGCTTCTACTGTTTCATTTAAAAAGCTCTATAATGTTCATATGATCCACACAGTCGCTCTGACAGACTGTAATACACTACAGGAAGCGTAGGGGGCGATACGGCTTCTACTGTTTCATTTAAAAAGCTCTATAATGTTCATATGATCCACACAGTCGCTCTGACAGACTGTAATACACTACAGGAAGCGTAGGGGGCGATACGGCTTCTACTGTTTCGTTTAAAAAGCTCTATAATGTTCATATGATCCACACAGTCGCTCTGACAGACTGTAATACACTACAGGAAGCGTAGGGGGCGATACGGCTTCTACTGTTTCTTTTAAAAAGCTCTATAATGTTCATATGATCCACACAGTCGCTCTGACAGACTGTAATACACTACAGGAAGCGTAGGGGGCGATACGGCTTCTACTGTTTCATTTAAAAAGCTCTATAATGTTCATATGATCCACACAGTCACTCTCTGACAGACTGTAATACATGGCAGGAAGCGTAGGGGGCGATACGGCTTCTACTGTTTCATTTAAAAAGCTCTATAATGTTCATATGATCCACACAGTCGCTCTGACAGACTGTAATACACTACAGGAAGCGTAGGGGGCGATACGGCTTCTACTGTTTCATTTAAAAAGCTCTATAATGTTCACATGATCCACACAGTCACTCTCTGACAGACTGTAATACATGGCAGGAAGCGTAGGGGGCGATATGGCTTCTTGTTTCATTTGAAATGGTTCTCTATAATATTCTATAATGTTCATATGATCCACACAGTCATTCACCATGAATATGAGTGTAATCCCATCCCTATTGTAACCATGGAAATGGGATTTAGCCCAGAGAATCACCACTCTTTAATGTCTTGCGGTTTCTCATACACTAGAGGGCGCTCTTGAGTGAGTCCAAATTCATAGGCTAATATGGAGCATTTGAGTAAAATCATAGTTTATAAATGCTTAAAAATTTTTGATATAAAATATCAAATATAAAATTCCTGTCCTGAACACAGAACAGCACACACTGCTGTTACAATTTTAAGGGCTTTTAAACTGGAGTTAGATGGAGATTAAAACGGCGCCTCATTTACAGTCATGATGTCTATAAGCAAACAGCGAGTGAGCTGCTCCGATCGCCAACCCATCGGCACTCAGTAGCAGTAATGCCAGAGTTCTGCTGCCCAAAACTCGTTTGCTGTGGAAAAAAGGAAACATGCAGGTGAGTTTTCTTTGTTTTTTAGTGAACTACATCCTTGTACTGTCTAAAAGTAAAACTAAAGGAAAGTTCTGGTTCAGTGATTAGGAACTATTTTAACTTTTTGTTTTTAGCTGTTTGGCTCCATTTAGTTCCATTTATTGAGGACTCACTCGCGGGCGCCCTCTGCTGTTTAGCAGTCCTGTTTTTGATATAATGAGGGAAATAGGAAGTGGCCGAACTTCCATTAAACCGGCTCTGGATTCAGTCCTACGCTCTTAAAGAAGATGGTTCTTCAAGGGTTCTTTAGTAAGGAAAATGGTTCTCTATAGAACCATGAACACTCAAGAATTCTTTGCATGATTATGAAGAATCCTTTAATTATGCAAAGTGCTCTTTGAGTGAACCATTTGAACCATGAATAGCCATGTTTACATTCAGCCTTATAATCCGATTAATAGCTCAATCGGAAGAGAATACATCCATTTGGAATACAGTTTCTATCCGATTGATCGAGGTGGGTAATCCTGTAAATAATCAGTTAAATAGAAGAATAATATCCGTGTAAGCGCCTGTATCCGATTACATTCCCTATCGGAAAGTTTCAGTCCGTTCTGCATGTGCGTCGCGTCACAGTGAGAGTTTATACCGTTCAACACGTCGGAGCAGAAACTGGTCTGCAGAGGAGACGAAGTTCACGCTCTGATCTTTAAAAGACGGCGGTGGGACGGACGTCCAGCTTATGCGTCTCAGAGCACGACGTCTTCCTCTCGGCCTTCTTTAATAAGGACGTGTGAAGGACGTTTTCCTGAGTCTGACGTCATTTTAAAGCAGTTAAAAACACAATCACTGCTCACTGCTGCTCATCTCACTCTGACTGGACTCACGTGATGCTTGCGGTCATGGTAAAGTTTACTCCAAGTGGTTCTCCACGCATACACATCATTTTGGATCAGATTAGTTGTAGTTCGCAGGTAAACAAAGATTTCCCATCGTATTGTTGAATAGAATGAACATATAAACATCTCAGTCTTAATCTGTAATCAGAATGTATTTAACCAGATTAGCAAAAATCTTTGCTTGTAAACACAGTCAATGAACCAACAGTGAACTGTCAGTGAACCATTTTCTTTAAGAAAGAACTCTTGCAGAACCATCTTTTAAGAGTGTAGTGTTACCCTTAAAATACACTATATTTCCAAAAGTATTCACTCACTTGAAATCACTGAATTCAGGTGTTCCAGTCACTTCCATGGCCACAGGTGTATAAAGCCGAGCCCCTAGGCCTGCAGACTGCTTCTACAGACATTAGTGAAAGAATGGGTCGCTCTCAGGAGCTCAGTGAATTCCAGCGTGGTGCCGTGATCGGACGCCACCTGTGCAGCAAGTCCAGTCGTGAAATTTCCTCACTACTAAATATTCCACAGTCAACTGTCAGTGGGATTATAACAAAGTGGAAGCGGTTGGGAACGACAGCAACTCAGCCACGAAGTGGTCGGCCACGTAAAATGACAGAGCGGTCAGCGGATGCTGAGGGGCATAGTGCGCAGAGGTCACCGATTTTCTGCAGAGTCAATCACTACAGACCTCCAAACTTCATGTGGCCTCCAGATCAGCTCAAGAACAGCGTAGAGAGCTTCATGGAATGGGTTTCCATGGCCGAGTAGCTGCATCCAAGCCTTACATCACCAAGCAATGCAAAGCGTGGAATGCAGTGGTGTAAAGCGCCGCCACTGGACTCTAGAGCAGTGGAGACGTGTTCTCTGGAGTGACCAATCACGCTTCTCCGTCTGGGCATCCGATGAACGAGTCTGGGCTTGGCGGTTGCCAGGAGACGGTACTTGTCTGACTGCATTGTGCCGAATGTAAAGTTTGGTGGAGGGGGGATCATGGTGTGGGGCTGTTTTTCAGGAGTTGGGCTCGGCCCCTTAGTTCCAGTGAAAGGAACTCTTAAAGCTTCAGCACCAAGAGATTTTGGACAATTTCACGCTCCCAACTTTGTGGGAACAGTTTGGGGGCGGCCCCTTCCTGTTCCAACATGACTGCAGACCAGTGCACAAAGCCGGTCCATGAAGACGGATGAGCCAGTTTGGTGTGGAAGAACTTGACTGGCCTGCACAGAGTCCTGACCTCAACCCCATAGAACCCCTTTGGGATGAATTAGAGTGGAGACTGCGAGCCAGGCCTTCTCGTCCAACATCAGTGTCTGGCCTGCACAGGGTGGCCCGACATCATATTAAACCCTATGGATTAAGAATCTCATCTCTCATGGATTGGGATTTTACTCAATTTCATGTGTGTGAAGGCAGACGAGTGAATACTTCTGGAAATATAGTGTAGGTGTACCCCTAGCACAGCCATGGAAGTAGTGATGTCACTATGTAAATGGGTGTAGCGTAACCCTGAAAGTGGTGGATTTTCGGCAGTCTGCCCCTGTTATAATGCTCTTTATATCATCCGGGTTACGGCAGGTAAGAGTAAACCTACCTTTCCAGATTTCCCCACAGCCTCTAGCTAACTTTGAAAGTAGAGAGGACAGAAAGTGGAAGGTTCGCCTCTGGCTGCAGGTACAATGCCGGTCTGTCCGCTGATGTCCTGACCCTTTGCCCTCTGTTGTGCCTCTTTCACACAGCCTGGGCTGCATCTGCTGCACGTGACCGAGCGATTACTGTCCCGTTGGGCTCCGTCCCCAATGAGACAGCAGCGGCGCGGGCGCAGGATTTTAGTAGACGGGCTTTTCCAGGCCCCTGAGCTCATCCCGCAGGCTGTATGTGTGAGAGTGGACATGAGATGCTGCTGCTGCTGCTGCCGGCCAGCTTTCTCAGTTTAAAGGAATAGGGGAAACAGTTTGGCTGAAAAAAACAAAGGGAAAAAAAAAAAGTCCAAATGTAGTCAGTCAGCCAAAACTATCTGAAGTTTGTCTTTTCATTTTACGCTGGTGCTAATGTAAAGGGTCTTCAGTAAAGAACAAAGGTTCTGTATGGAGCCATGAACACTCAAAGAACCCTTTGAATGATCAAAGGATTCTTTGCATCATGAAATGAAGATTGATGCAGAATGTGTTGCGTATGGTTCTGTATAGAACGCTTTTTTGTGCTGTGACTTTTTTTCAAAATGGTTCTATATAGAACCATCTACAGCACATTCTGCATGAATCTGAAGAGCCATTTCACCAAGGAACCATTTAATCATTCAAAGGGTTTTTTAAATGTTCTTGGTTCTACAGTGTGATACAAAAAGATTAATCCGATTTCAAAATGATTGATTTCTCTTGTAAATCATCACAGATCAGTGCAGTGAGCTGTAAACGGTGTAAATAAGCATGAAGTTTATTATGTAACTCTACAAGTTCTCAGTCTGAAGCTCCTCCAGCTGGACGGACATCAACACCACAGTCAAACTCATCCCAGACTGGACTGAGCGTGTCGGGCGTCGCTGCTCTCACGGCTCTTTCAGTGGGATTTCGGAGATCATCCAGTGCTGTGGAACCAGCCCCGAACGCTCTGAGCTGCTGGAGCTTCACTGCTGATGAAAATCCCGCTGCTCAGTTCTGACGGATTCGCTCTTATTGACGTGGAGAACGCAGAACGTTCTGCTCAGGGGTCTCAGCTCCTCTCAGACTGAAGGAGCTGGTCAGAAACTCTCTGACTCACTCTTACAGTTGGAGTGTGATTGGTTCCTCGGCGCCTCACGGTTGTTAAAATATGGTGCTTTGAAATCGGATGAACCTTTTTGAATCACCCTGTATATAGAACCTTTTTTTTGTTAAAGAACCCTTCAAGAACCATCTTTTTAAGTGTGTAGCTAATAGTTGGCTGACCATACTTCCTCTTGTTCCAAGGTATGGTTTTTGACCAAGGTTTATGACCTAAAAAAGCACCTGGTCGGGATTTCTAAATTGCTTCGCTTTCACGTTGAAGTTTGCTTTTTACGGTCTCTGCTGTTGATCTGTACCGTATACCTAATCTACGTCACCTGCCTGATTTGCACCAAGTGCCTCACCACACATGAACGCAGAACATTGCTTTTACCAGCACCAGCTGGCACGACACGATCTATACCTGACATGTCGGCGTTTTACAGCAGTTTAAAATTGGAGTTGAGCTCCAAAAAACAGCTTTATTGCTCAGAAGTCATTTCAGATGCATTTTGCACTTCGGGCCACTTGACTGGTGAGCTGGGTTTACTTTGCATAAGACAGCGTTCTACAATATCAATAGTGGGAGCAAAGATATAGACAAAATATAGGCTCAATTTCAAAAGGCTTCCTAATCCTTATGTAGTGCGCACTACACACAGGGCATTATATATCTAAATAAAAGCTATTTATATTCAGTCATAGTTGCGTAACATCCTGTCTAATATTTACAGCACTGTTTACACACTATATAGATCAGGGATCAGCAGCATGGCTCTGAAGCTCTTTTACTGCCCTGTTGTGGCTCCACAGCTGAATCAGATCAGTAGGTAATAATAAAATAATCCTCCTCTACAGTAAAATAAAGCTCTGCTGATCCTTCAACACAGTTTAACAGTAAATGGTCTTAAACGCTGGAGTTAATGTAGAACTGCTGATTCACCCTTTAACCCCGCAGACGGCTGGTCACCATAGCAACACAGACAACAGTCTCGCCCAGCTAGTAGCTACGAAACAGCAAAGAGAGAGATTTAAGACGAACATCGATACTTTGGAGATGAATGGACTTGTTAGTGTTTATAATCAGTCCAGCTGGTTGCCTGATACGTTTAGTCTGCAACGAGAAACTGACGAACAGTAAAAAGTCACAAAACTCAAGTCACTTCTCATTCGCCAGCTTCTCATTCAAATTTTCCCGTTCCACCTTAAATACTGCAGCAGTTACATTCTGGCGCCTCCGGGACCATTTAAGGTGGAACGGCAAAATTCAAACAAGAAGCTGGCGAATGAGAAACGACTTCAGCCTTGTAAAAACCAAATGTTGAGAGACGTTTTACTAGAATCTGTTCTACTTGAGCAGAAAAGTTTCCTGTCGGAGATGCGAGAAAAACGCCTATAGCTAAAGCTTAAAGCAGAGCAAAGTGAGTCTGCGCTTTCATTTATATATTTTTAAACCTGTACTAGTACATTAACACACTGAGACATATTTACAGCCAAGATGGTAAAGTGTTGCATAAGACTCTGGCTCTTCTTTTACCCCCTGCTACAGGGAGTAAGAGAGATTCAGCCACAGACACTCTCCTATGTTAAACTAACAGGATAATAACACTGAGCTGGTTTTTGTCCACATCCCTCTCATCTCCCTGAGCTCCAACCTGAACGTTGGTCATGGAAAGAAAGTCAATACTAGTAATAGTAAACCAGGAAAGAGAATGAGATTGTTTTAAATAGTAGTTTCAGCATTAAACACTTCTAGGTGATCCACTAATACAGCGTTGTTAAAAGATCGGGCAGCAGCGTAAATGTACTGCAGTACACATCTGTGACGGTGGTGCACATGTGCGGTGCAAATTGGGCAGGGGGCGCATATCGGGTGGCGACACCGTGCCCTGGCCCAAAACTTTTTCATTTGGAAACCAAAACATGGTGACCCAAGTTTAGAGCCGCTAATTGGCATCGCTGAATTATTACACACGCCTCAAACCCTGTGGAGGTGCTCAGTAGCTCTACTAGTCTTGATTATGTGGTTTCTGACCCTGTAAGGCTCACTGTTGTCTATAAACATGGACTGAAGTACAGACTAAACTCGGGCTTTAACATGACTGCTACTGTTTTTTCCTGTTTTAAGGTACTTTAGTCCATATTTATAGACCCTAAACATGTTGTGGCTGATGGACTACACTTGGTTTAGGGGGCAAAAATTGTATTAATTTGATTAGTCAACACACTATTCCTTTAAAGAGTGCACTGCAGCATGGTGTGGCTCCGTTTGGTTATTTGCTTTTGGTTGTTACTGCTATTAAGGTAATAGTGGAAGATGGTAGAAGGTAGATATGCATGAGCATTCTGTGCTCCGATCCATGATCCGAAACTCCAGTCCTGGTTTTAATTCACTTAATGGAGTTCTGCTACACAGCGCAATGCAAACAGTATTATTTTCCAGTCTTAATTAAAGTTTGATGTTTACACCCAGTAGTTTTCATATCAAATCTGGTGCGCTTTAACATATTTAACAATGAGAAGACGATGCTGAGGAAGAAGACACTGATCCATGTAGTTCTTTTACTTGGGGCAACTCAAAGGCGCAGACACTGGGTTAACAGCCCATTCTGCTAAAAACATGCAACTGGACGCCGTAGTAGATGGGCAACATGCACACTCGTATGCAAAAGTTTGGGCGTGTTTTTGTTGATTTGAAATCAACATTTTAATTTAAAATATCAGTCCTCTACAGAGAACACACTTTTGTACATTTTAATGCACAGTAACGGTTCATCTCGCTGCTGTCGGAACAAAACCTTGCATCTCCATCTTTGGGCATTTTTCAGTTTTTGACTTAATTTGAAAATACATGTTGTCCTTTACATTCTGTGTCAATTTCATGATGAATGGACCAAAAAACGGGCAAAAATGACTTGGGGGGGGGGGGGGGGGGGATTCTGGTTCCATTGACTTGCATTAAAAGTAAAGGTTTTTTCCTTCTCCTGTAAAGATGTCATTTCAGAGATACGAGGTTTTGTTCCGACAACAGCGATTTGCTCATTTTAACATATGGAGGGGCAATAATAAAACGTAGCCTGTGCAACAGTTTTAGCACATTTTATATCTTGTTTTACTTTTTCCAATTTGTTAAACTTGGCAAGAAATTGTGCACTAAAATTTGCACAACAATGTCCTTTTGTTCTCTGCAGAGGTTCGATTTTTTTTAACTTGGAAAATCAACAAAACGGGCGATTATAACTTGAACATATGCTTAACTGAAAATTGATAATCAGTATTGATATTTTCTCCAACTGTATTGATTTTTCAGAATTGGATCATTTTCCCAGCACCAGCTGCATTATAATTTAGGTTGCAGAAACAGAAATGGGCCATTTATATAGTAAAAGGTTATAAGATTTTCAGCTGGTGATGAAGGCAAAGAGAAATTTTGTGTGTGAGGTTTTTGTAGCATTTATAGCTGAATCTTAATTGGAGTAGCAGGGCTTTAGCACATTTTTGGCCCTGTTTTTAGCTGTAAATGCTCTGTTTACTCCAGACTCGGTTCAGTGACTCAGTTACACTTGTTTACTCTGCGTTTGTGGGCTTTTTGCCTGTTGGCTGTGTGAAGTGTGAAAAGGAAGGGGGTGTATCTAACTGTGTGATGCTACTTTGTTTTTAACCACTGACTCCACAGGATGCATGCGGGAGTGTGTGCATGCATCCTTCTGCCCGTTTTCCATCCCAGCTTCAAACTGCACCATCACTGCCTCTGTTAGCTCTCTTTCTACAGCCCTCACTGGCAGTGGGCCTATAAATGTGACAGTGTTTGGTAAAAATATCATTAAATTTGCCAGATTTCTCAGCCAAGATGTGTTTGGTATCCAGATCTTGCTTCTTTAGTTGTAGCACTGGAGCTACACGGACACAAACCCAACACGTCCAGGTCTTCGTTAAGCTGGCGAAGTCTTGCTGATGTGGTTTAGGACACCTTGTGACTTACTGTGAGCTGTAAAAATGAACTAAGCTGCACCGAGTAGCTAAACACAGCAGGCCAGCCACTTTGGACAACAGGTGTTGTGCCAAAATCCGCCCCCGCAGGGTCCCACTTCCCTTCACGCAGACATATGGACACTAGATTACATTCACCGTTTTGCTTGTTTCTCTAAATAAACTTCTATCTTCTGCTTGAAAGTACAAGATTAACGGATATTTATAAATAGGAACAACGGAAATTGCGAATGTCGTCACTGTTACACCTTCTGTCTACAGTAGCCACCTGCAGCTACTCTGAAAGCCCTGACGTTACTTGCACTTAAATCAGGGGTCACAACCTGAACGTTAAGACGAGCCATTTTGTCCTTACAAAAAAAAAAATTAAATAAAAAAAATCCAGCCACCTTGAGAGACACGTCATATCCATTTTACCATCCTGGCTGTAAACGCGTCCCAGTGTGTTCTAATGTTCTAGTATAGGATAAAAATACAATACAAACTAAAACAGACTCACCTCACTGCTTTAAGCTTCAGCTCAGCTGTAGCTGCTTTTCTCACATCTCTGGCAGGAAACTTTTCCACAAAAGTCTTTCAACTTAAAAGTATGCGTGTATCATTATTTCAGACAGCTGAAAACAAGTGAGGTAACAAGTTACATTGAGTAGTTGGAGTAACCTGAACTCAACAGGGTTTACAATATACAGCGTGAAGTTTTATTAGTTTTTACAGCTCACAGGGAGTCATACTGGGCTTTAAACCATGTTGACAAGCTTGTGCAACCTTAATGAAGAGCTGGATGCAGTTTGAGAAGTTTTGGGGATGCATTTACAGAAGGGATTTGGGTGACCCCTCCATCCCTCCATCCCTCCATCCCTTCCATATACACTCCCATCCCTCCCATATACCCCTCCATCCCTCCATCCCTTCCATATACACTCCCATCCCTCCCATATACCCCTCCATCCCTCCATCCCTCCCATATACACTCCATCACTCCCATATACCCCTCCATCCCTCCCATATACACTCCCATCCCTCCCATATACCCCTCCATCCCTCCCATATACCCCTCCATCCCTCCATCCCTTCCATATACACTCCCATCCCTCCCATATACCCCTCCATCCCTCCATCCCTCCCATATACACTCCATCACTCCCATATACCCCTCCATCCCTCCCATATACCCCTCCATCCCTCCCATATACACTCCCATCCCTCCCATATACCCCTCCATCCCTCCCATATACACTCCCATCCCTCCCATATACCCCTCCATCCCTCCCATATACACTCCCATCCCTCCCATATACCCCTCCATCCCTCCCATATACCCCTCCATCCCTTCCATATACCCCTCCATCCCTCCCATATACCCCTCCATCCCTCCCATATACACTCCCATCCCTCCCATATACCCCTCCATCCCTCCCATATACCCCTCCATCCCTTCCATATACACTCCCATCCCTCCCATATACCCCTCTATCCCTCCCATATACCCCTCTATCCCTCCCATATACCCCTCCATCCCTCCCATATACCCCTCCATCCCATCCATATACCCCTCCATCCCTCCCATATACCCCTCCATCCCTCCCATATACACTCCCATCCCTCCCATATACCCCTCCATCCCTCCCATATACCCCTCCATCCCTCCCTCCCATATACCCCTCCATCCCTCCCATATACCCCTCCATCCCTCCCATATACTCCTCCATCCCTCCCATATACCCCTCCATCCCATCCATATACCCCTCCATCCCTCCCATATACCCCTCCATCCCTCCCATATACACTCCCATCCCTCCCATATACCCCTCCATCCCTCTCATATACCCCTCCATCCCTCCCTCCCATATACCCCTCCATCCCTCCCATATACACTCCCATCCCTCCCATATACACTCCCATCCCTCCCATATACCCCTCCATCCCTCCCATATACTCCTCCATCCCTCCCATATACCCCTCCATCCCTCCATCCCTCCCATATACACTCCCATCACTCCCATATACCCCTCCATCCCTCACATATACCCCTCCATCCCTCCCATATACCCCTCCATCCCTCCCATATACCCCTCCATCCCTCCCATATACACTCCCATCCCTCCCATATACCCCTCCATCCCTCCCATATACCCCTCCATCCCTCCCTCCCATATACCCCTCCATCCCTCCCATATACCCCTCCATCCCTCCCATATACACTCCCATCCCTCCCATATACACTCCCATCCCTCCCATATACTCCTCCATCCCTCCCATATACCCCTCCATCCCTCCCATATACACTCCCATCCCTCCCATATACTCCTCCATCCCTCCCATATACCCCTCCATCCCTCCCATATACACTCCCATCCCTCCCATATACCCCTCCATCCCTCCCATATACCCCTCCATCCCTCCCATATACCCCTCCATCCCTCCATCCCTTCCATATACACTCCCATCACTCCCATATACCCCTCCATCCCTCCCATATACACTCCCATTCCTCCCATATACCCCTCCATCCCTCCCATATACACTCCCATCCCTCCCATATACACTCCCATCCCTCCCATATAACCCCTCCATCCCTCCCATATACCCCTCCATCCCTCCAATATTTCCCCCCCATCCCTCCCATTTACACTCCCATCCCTCCCATATACCCCTCCATCCCTCCATCCCTTCCATATACACTCCCATCCCTCCCATATACCCCTCCATCCCTCCCATATACACTCCCATCCCTCCCATATACCCCTCCATCCCTTCCATATTACCCCCCATCCCTCCCATCCCTCCCATATACCCCTCCATCCCTCCAATATTTCCCCCCCATCCCTCCCATTTACACTCCCATCCCTCCCATACTGGTTTTAGTAATGTACACTCTCTCTTTATTGGTTCTTTATTGAAGGGAGCGGTTCTTTTTTTTGAAAGATGAGTTCTATATAGAACTGTTCCGTGTTAAAACGTTTCTTTCCATGGTGAAAGAGGGCAAGTGGCACAGCTTGTATACCAGAGAAGTGTTTTTTTGGTGCATTTCACCATGCAAAGAACCATTTACGCATGGAAAGGTTCTATATAGAACTCGTGGTTGTAAATAGAACCATTCCTTTCATTACAGAGCCATCTGTTAGTCCATGTTTATGAATAACTGTGTCATACAGTGCAAATCTGTGGTAGCTACATTAGCCTCACATGTCTTGGCTGATTGATTACATCTTTAGTAAGGGGCGGGGTGGGGCGTGGCTGGGGGGTGGGCGGGGCGTGGCTGGGGGATGGGTGGGGCGTGGCTGTGTATATTGACTTTTTTGCCAGACTGTCACTTTAACAGGTTGTCGTCCAGGCAGCAGCTGAGGACGCATCATCATAGTTTGAAACGGTTGTCGTTTGTTTGAGTGAAGCTTATGTTCTGAGTTCTGGATTATCTAGTACTCCTTTTAGCCTTTTCCCTGCTTTAATGAACCTCATTCACCTTTCAGCCATTTCAGACTGTGTTTCTTTAATTTTAGCACTGGAGCTATGAGGCTGATGTAGCTAACAAGCAGTGGAAGTGCATACAGTGCTGTGAAAAAGTACTTGACCCCTCAGATTTCTGCTATTTTTTTACATATTTGATTTCAGATCCTCATACAAAATGTAATATACGACAGAGAGCGTGAGGAAATGCACGTTTTTAAACTTTCATTTCATTTTAAATTTTATTTACTGCTGGAAGGAAGTTTTGGGACAAGCCATTGCGGAACCTTCGCTTTGTTTCTTTTAAGCCACTCTCTCTGGCGGAGAGCAGATAGAGCGCAGACGGCGCGTTCTCTGGCGGAGAGCAGGTAGAGCGCAGACGGCGCGTTCTCTGGCGGAGAGCAGGTAGAGCGCAGACGGCGCGTTCTCTGGCGGAGAGCAGGTAGAGCGCAGAACGGCGCGTTCTCTGGCGGAGAGCAGGTAGAGCGCAGAACGGCGCGTTCTCTGGGGGAGAGCAGGTAGAGCGCAGACGGCGCGTTCTCTGGGGGAGAGCAGGTAGAGCGCAGACGGCGCGTTCTCTGGGGGAGAGCAGGTAGAGCGCAGACGGCGCGTTCTCTGGCGGGGAGCAGGTAGAGCGCAGACGGCGCGTTCTCTGGCGGAGAGCAGGTAGAGCGCAGACGGCGCGTTCTCTGGCGGGGAGCAGGTAGAGCGCAGACGGCGCGTTCTCTGGCGGAGAGCAGGTAGAGCGCAGACGGCGCGTTCTCTGGGGGAGAGCAGGTAGAGCGCAGACGGCGCGTTCTCTGGCGGAGAGCAGGTAGAGCGCAGACGGCGCGTTCTCTGGCGGGGAGCAGGTAGAGCGCAGACGCCGCGTTCTCTGGCGGGGAGCAGGTAGAGCGCAGACGCCGCGTTCTCTGGCGGGGAGCAGGTAGAGCGCAGACGGCGCGTTCTCTGGCGGGGAGCAGGTAGAGCGCAGACGCCGCGTTCTCTGGCGGGGAGCAGGTAGAGCGCAGACGCCGCGTTCTCTGGCGGAGAGCAGAACGGCGCGTTCTCTGGCGGGGAGCAGGTAGAGCGCAGACGGCGCGTTCTCTGGCGGGGAGCAGGTAGAGCGCAGACGGCGCGTTCTCTGGCGGAGAGCAGGTAGAGCGCAGAACGGCGCGTTCTCTGGCGGAGAGCAGGTAGAGCGCAGAACGGCGCGTTCTCTGGCGGAGAGCAGGTAGAGCGCAGACGGCGCGTTCTCTGGCGGGGAGCAGGTAGAGCGCAGACGCCGCGTTCTCTGGCGGAGAGCAGGTAGAGCGCAGACGGCACGTTCTCTGGGGGAGAGCAGGTAGAGCGCAGACGGCACGTTCTCTGGCGGGGAGCAGGTAGAGCGCAGACGGCGCGTTCTCTGGCGGAGAGCAGAACGGCGCGTTCTCTGGCGGGGAGCAGGTAGAGCGCAGACGGCGCGTTCTCTGGGGGAGAGCAGGTAGAGCGCAGACGGCACGTTCTCTGATGGGGAGCAGGTAGAGCGCAGACGGCGCGTTCTCTGGGGGAGAGCAGGTAGAGCGCAGACGGCGCGTTCTCTGGCGGGGAGCAGGTAGAGCGCAGACGGCGCGTTCTCTGGCGGAGAGCAGATAGAGCGCAGACGGCGCGTTCTCTGGCGGAGAGCAGGTAGAGCGCAGAACGGCGCGTTCTCTGGCGGAGAGCAGGTAGAGCGCAGAACGGCGCGTTCTCTGGCGGAGAGCAGGAAGAGCGCAGAACGGCGCGTTCTCTGGCGGAGAGCAGGTAGAGCGCAGACGGCGCGTTCTCTGGCGGGGAGCAGGTAGAGCGCAGACGGCGCGTTCTCTGGCGGAGAGCAGGTAGAGCGCAGAACGGCGCGTTCTCTGGCGGAGAGCAGGTAGAGCGCAGAACGGCGCGTTCTCTGGCGGAGAGCAGGTAGAGCGCAGAACGGCGCGTTCTCTGGCGGAGAGCAGGTAGAGCGCAGAACGGCGCGTTCTCTGGCGGAGAGCAGGTAGAGCGCAGAACGGCGCGTTCTCTGGCGGAGAGCAGGTAGAGCGCAGACGGCGCGTTCTCTGGCGGAGAGCAGGTAGAGCGCAGACGGCGCGTTCTCTGGCGGGGAGCAGGTAGAGCGCAGACGCCGCGTTCTCTGGCGGGGAGCAGGTAGAGCGCAGACGCCGCGTTCTCTGGCGGAGAGCAGAACGGCGCGTTCTCTGGCGGGGAGCAGGTAGAGCGCAGACGGCGCGTTCTCTGGCGGGGAGCAGGTAGAGCGCAGACGGCGCGTTCTCTGGCGGAGAGCAGGTAGAGCGCAGAACGGCGCGTTCTCTGGCGGAGAGCAGGTAGAGCGCAGAACGGCGCGTTCTCTGGCGGGGAGCAGGTAGAGCGCAGACGGCGCGTTCTCTGGCGGGGAGCAGGTAGAGCGCAGACGCCGCGTTCTCTGGCGGGGAGCAGGTAGAGCGCAGACGCCGCGTTCTCTGGCGGGGAGCAGGTAGAGCGCAGACGCCGCGTTCTCTGGCGGGGAGCAGGTAGAGCGCAGACGCCGCGTTCTCTGGCGGAGAGCAGAACGGCGCGTTCTCTGGCGGGGAGCAGGTAGAGCGCAGACGGCGCGTTCTCTGGCGGGGAGCAGGTAGAGCGCAGACGCCGCGTTCTCTGGCGGGGAGCAGGTAGAGCGCAGACGCCGCGTTCTCTGGCGGAGAGCAGAACGGCGCGTTCTCTGGCGGGGAGCAGGTAGAGCGCAGACGGCGCGTTCTCTGATGGGGAGCAGGTAGAGCGCAGACGGCACGTTCTCTGGGGGAGAGCAGGTAGAGCGCAGACGGCGCGTTCTCTGGCGGGGAGCAGGTAGAGCGCAGACGGCGCGTTCTCTGGCGGAGAGCAGAACGGCGCGTTCTCTGGCGGGGAGCAGGTAGAGCGCAGACGGCGCGTTCTCTGGGGGAGAGCAGGTAGAGCGCAGACGGCACGTTCTCTGATGGGGAGCAGGTAGAGCGCAGACGGCGCGTTCTCTGGGGGAGAGCAGGTAGAGCGCAGACGGCGCGTTCTCTGGCGGGGAGCAGGTAGAGCGCAGACGGCGCGTTCTCTGGCGGGGAGCAGGTAGAGCGCAGACGGCGCGTTCTCTGGCGGAGAGCAGGTAGAGCGCAGAACGGCGCGTTCTCTGGCGGAGAGCAGGTAGAGCGCAGAACGGCGCGTTCTCTGGCGGAGAGCAGGTAGAGCGCAGACGGCGCGTTCTCTGGCGGAGAGCAGGTAGAGCGCAGACGGCGCGTTCTCTGGCGGAGAGCAGGTAGAGCGCAGACGGCGCGTTCTCTGGCGGAGAGCAGGTAGAGCGCAGACGGCGCGTTCTCTGGCGGGGAGCAGGTAGAGCGCAGACGGCGCGTTCTCTGGGGGAGAGCAGGTAGAGCGCAGACGGCGCGTTCTCTGGGGGAGAGCAGGTAGAGCGCAGACGGCGCGTTCTCTGGGGGAGAGCAGGTAGAGCGCAGACGGCGCGTTCTCTGGCGGGGAGCAGGTAGAGCGCAGACGGCGCGTTCTCTGGCGGGGAGCAGGTAGAGCGCAGACGGCGCGTTCTCTGGCGGGGAGCAGGTAGAGCGCAGACGGCGCGTTCTCTGGCGGAGAGCAGGTAGAGCGCAGACGGCGCGTTCTCTGGCGGGGAGCAGGTAGAGCGCAGACGGCGCGTTCTCTGGCGGAGAGCAGGTAGAGCGCAGACGGCGCGTTCTCTGGCGGAGAGCAGGTAGAGCGCAGACGGCGCGTTCTCTGGCGGAGAGCAGGTAGAGCGCAGACGGCGCGTTCTCTGGCGGAGAGCAGGTAGAGCGCAGACGGCGCGTTCTCTGGCGGAGAGCAGGTAGAGCGCAGACGGCGCGTTCTCTGGCGGAGAGCAGGTAGAGCGCAGACGGCGCGTTCTCTGGCGGGGAGCAGGTAGAGCGCAGACGCCGCGTTCTCTGGGGGAGAGCAGGTAGAGCGCAGACGCCGCGTTCTCTGGCGGAGAGCAGGTAGAGCGCAGACGCCGCGTTCTCTGGCGGAGAGCAGAACGCCGCGTTCTCTGGCAGGGAGCAGGTAGAGCGCAGACGGCGCGTTCTCTGGCGGAGAGCAGGTAGAGCGCAGACGGCGCGTTCTCTGGGGGAGAGCAGGTAGAGCGCAGACGGCGCGTTCTCTGGCGGAGAGCAGGTAGAGCGCAGACGGCGCGTTCTCTGGCGGAGAGCAGGTAGCCCAGAGAGAGCGAGGCCAGCTGTGCTCTCTGGGACTCGCCGCTATGGACGGCTGCAGCATCAAACTCGCGATCTCCTGATGACACGGCCAACACTTACACGGTTGCGCAACTTGGGAGCCCGAGAACATTTTTGTAAAAGGCTTGGGGTGGTGGGGTAGTTGGGGGAGGGGGTTTTCCAGGAGCCTTTATGTTCTGCTTGGTTGGCAGTGGTTTCTTCTTCCTCTTCCATGGATACCATGGTTCCCCCAGTGACTTTCTAATGGTGGAATCAAGAACGGTGACATTGTCTGAGGCAAGCGAGGCCTGCAGTTCATTGTTTGTTCCGTTGTAGATGTTTGTCTGGGCTCTTCAGTGACTTTCT
Organism: Pygocentrus nattereri; assembly: GCF_015220715.1. Classification (NCBI taxonomy): domain Eukaryota; kingdom Metazoa; phylum Chordata; class Actinopteri; order Characiformes; family Serrasalmidae; genus Pygocentrus; species Pygocentrus nattereri. Next base: position 26,359,596 of record NC_051237.1, on the reverse strand, counting down.
GGAAGAGTCATCTCTGTGTTCCTGGAGGAATTCTGGTAGGCCGGCCACTTTTGGGAAGATTTACTACTGTTCCAAGTTTTCTTCATTTAGAGAACATCGTGGTTCTCATTATTACTGCTGGGATGTCCAGTGAGCGCGTTCGTCTACTTCACGTTGCTGTAAAGGTTCTACTGCAGTGATGTTCGGATTGCAGAGTTAAGTGTCAACTATAAACTAGATAAAAACAGCTGATGGAGTAACGAATGAAGCTTTGTTCAATACTGTATTTCGCGCTTACTCAGGTTTTAGTTTGAAGATCTAAAACAATCGTCTTAATTATGCAAGAATGAAAAATTGGGTTGAGGCACATCCCATTTCACAGCACTGAAGCTGACCGCTTCACACAGGGATGGGGTTTCTTGATTCTGGATTCTGGGAATGGATTTTACTCAGGACTCGAAATGAAAGTTGTGAAGTGTGAACACAAGCCGAAGCTGAAATCCCAGGAAATCTTCTTAGGCTTCCATAACTAAAAAAGTGAACTCGGCCATGTCTTTGGTGAATCGCTGTAAGGAGGGGAAACTAAATTTGGACTAAATTTGGTTTAAACCAGGTGCATTAAGGCGGGGAAAACAGGTGTAAAGTGCATGCAAGACAGGGTTTTGTTGCTGTAATGAAACAATAATCTAATCTTTTCTTTTTTTTCCTTATCCCACAGACCGAGAACAACCAGTGACACTTAATTCCATGGCAACATTAACAGGGATCCCCAGCCCATAATACTCCACCTCTGCCCTGCAATCCTTAACACTGTTTACAGCATGGACTCTGAGAGGCCGAAGAGCGAGTGCATCTGCGTACACACACACCAGCACAGCAGCGGTGGACTCATTGCCAGGGTTCTGATTTGGTCTCGTTTATTTTTACAGGTTGTTTGTGTCCCTTTGTTATTATTGTTGTTGTTGTTTTTGTTTTTTTTGCTTGTGTTTCTGAAAACAGACAAAAAAAGACGTAGGCCTATGCATTGCCAATTTGTAACGTCGTTCCCTCGTTGTATTTTTAGACAACCTTTTTTTCAGAAGCAAAATGACAAAGCTCTATTTTTTATAAAGAAACTTACTTGAAGATTTTCCTATCGTGTCCGCGGAACGCCATGTCTTGCGCCGTGGAGCAGCTCCATGGCGCGTAGTGTTTCTAAGTTGTGTCGAAGCAGAAGTGTATTTTTGACTGTGTAAAGGTGATTACAGACATTGTATTTGCTTAAGAAAAGAAGAAGAAAAAACAGAAGTCTTACATTTCCTTATCCAAATAAAACTAAACTGGCATCCTTTAGTTTCTGTAACGACGGCCTGCGCTGTCTTCTGCTTTCCACGCGCTTTACTTTCCCTTCGCTCTTGCGCAACACAGGTTTCCGGGCAGGGGTGGCCGATACAACCGGGTTTTATTGTTATCGTGATGAATTGCATCACGATACTCATGTTCTGGATACATGATGGGTTCCGTCATTACTTCAACACTGAACAACTGCATGGATCATAAAAATTAGAGCAGGAACAGAGAGTCTGTAAACAGCAATAACCAGTGTGAACGCAGAAATAAAGTGGGTAAAAATCAAGCAGCTAGTTATTAATTTTAATAGAAACTAAAGGACATCCTGGCTGTTAAGATGTGTAAGCCTCCATATGGTGTTAAGTACAAGTATCAGGTGGTAGAAGTTCTTTTATATAAAGTTATGATATTTTTTGTTATTAAAATCTCTGCAGGTTTTGTTGCGACATCAAACGTCTGCTTTCTCTCGTCCACTCGGAGGAACAGTGAGAAAAATGTGATCAGGTTTTTCATTTAAATATCACTCGGCCTTTCTGGCTTTAGCTGGAGCGTGCCGTTTCCCTGCAGAACAAAAAAAGATGAATATTAAATATTAGGAAAATATTAAATATGACGTCGCGGTAAACAGGACGTCATCCTGACCTACTAATAGTGGAATTTTTGCTTTTTTTCAAATGAACAAAACAAAGAAAAACTTTGCTGTCCGAAGAAAAACGGATCTTCGTTACTGTACATCGTTTCGTGATGTGTGGATCCACAGAAAAGCTCCAAAATTGCTTATAATAAAATCTCTTTATTTACGTTCCATTCGAGTTAAGGTAAAGTTTTTCCTTCTCCTGTAAACTGACTGTTCTCGGGATGCGAGTTTTCCTTTGGGCAGCAACGACATCCGTAGTCATAGCGGTGCATTTACACTATTCCAAGGCATACGAGTCTCAACAGTCGGGGTTCCTTGACTGCAGAACAGGGCAGATACTTGTTGCTGTGCAGTTGTTTATATTGTCTGTAATTGGTCTAAATCTGACTTTCAAATGCTTTTCAGTTACTTTACCTGAACCCCACTATATAACACTGCCCTAATCATGCCATAAGCATGTCATAGCACGTGTCATAGGCTATCATGACTCATGTTGCTGAGTAATGTAACACCATTGTGTTACTGTCATGGCATCAAACATTGACGTAGAACAGTAATAAACATCTGTAACGAGCTCTCATGACTGCATATGGCATGTTTATGTCAGTGTTATGTATTTTTGCATTTTACACTGAATAAAAAAAAAATGCTTTACGTAGCCTACACGGTCAGGTCCATAAATATTTGGACAGTGACAAAGCTTCTGTTATATTGGCTGCCTACCACAGTGTGCTGGAGTTGAAGTAATGAGACTTTAAAGTGCTCTACTTTGAGAGAGTTAAGATCCAAGACGCTTGTTTCACTCGTAAGTGATCAGACGAAGCTCTAGACTTTCCACTGATGCTGTTTGCGCTTGGAGTCTGTTGCTGTGGACTGGGGCTGAACGATCTGAGGAAAATATCTAATTGAGATTTTTTTTGGACTGATATTGCGACGCAAATTTAAATTGCGATTATTATCTATAAAGAACACTTTTTAAAAAAGTGGTTCTTCAAGGGTTCTATAGTCAAGAACGTGGCTTTACATAGAATCACAACCAAAACACTGCATGAAAGGATTCTTTAGATTGATGGAGAACGTGCTGTAGATGGTTCTATACAGATCCCTTTTTGAAAACAGTTCTGTGTAACACCAAAAAACGGTTCCACTATTGTTACAAGTCAAAGAACCGTTTTTTTTGGTACTATATAGAACAACAAAAGGGTTCCACTACTGTTACAAGCCAAAGAACCTTTTTTGAAAACAGTTCTGTGTAATACCAAAAAGAGTTCCACTATAGTGACAAGCCAAAGAACCCTTTTTGGTACTATATAGAACAGGGTTCCACTATAGTGACAAGCCAAAGAACCCCTTTTTGGTACTATACACACTGCTCAAAAAATAAAGGGAACACTCAAATAACACATCCTAGATCTGAATGAATGAAATTTTCTCATTGAATACTTTGTTCTGTACAAAGTTGAATGTGCTGACAACAAAATCACAAAAATCATCAATGGAAATCAAATGTATTAACCAGTGGAGGCCTGGATTTGGAGTCACACACAAAATTAAAGTGGACAGGCTGATCCAACTTTGATGTGATGTCCTTAAAACAAGTCAAAATGAGGCTCAGTGTTGTGTGTGGCCTCCACGTGCCTGTATGACCTCCCTACAACGCCTGGGCAGCTCCTGATGAGGTGGCGGATGGTCTCCTGAGGGATCTCCTCCCAGACCTGGACTAAAGCATCCGCCAACTCCTGGACAGTCTGTGGTGCAACGTGGCGTTGGTGGATGGAGCGAGACATGATGTCCCAGATGTGCTCAATCAGATTCAGGTCTGGGGAACGGACGGGCCGGTCCATAGCTTCAATGCCTTCATCTTGCAGGAACTGCTGACACACTCCAGCCACATGAGGTCTAGCATTGTCCTGCATTAGGAGGAACCCAGGGCCAACCGCACAAGCATATGGTCTCACAAAGGGTCTGAGGATCTCATCTCAGTACCTAATGGCAGTCAGGCTACCTCTGGCGAGCACATGGAGGGCTGTGCGGCCCTCCAAAGAAATGCCACCCCACCCCATTACTGACCCACTGCCAAACCGGTCATGCTGAAGGATGTTGCAGGCAGCAGATCGCTCTCCACTGCGTCTCCAGACTCTGTCACGTCTGTCACATGTGCTCAGTGTGAACCTGCTTTCATCTGTGAAGATCACAGGGCGCCAGTGGCGAATTTGCCAATCCTGGTGTTCTCTGGCAAATGCCAAGCGTCCTGCACGGTGTTGGGCTGTGAGCACGACCCCCATCTGTGGACGTCGGGCCCTCATACCATCCTCATGGAGTCGGTTTCTAACCGTGTGTGCAGACACATGCACATTTGTGGCCTGCTGGAGGTCATTCTGCAGGGCTCTGGCAGCTCCTCCTGTTCCTCCTTGCACAAAGGTGGAGGTAGCGGTCCTGCTGCTGGGTTGTTGCCCTCCTACGGCCTCCTCCACGTCTCCTGGTGTACTGGCCCGTCTCCTGGTAGCGCCTCCAGCCTCTGGACACTACGCTGACACAGCAAACCTTCTTGCCACAGCTTGCATTGATGTGCCATCCTGGATGAGCTGCACTACCTGAGCCACTTGTGTGGGTTCTAGAGTCCGTCTCCTGCTACCACGAGTGTGAAAGACCACCAACATTCAAAAGTGACCAAAACATCAGCCAGAAAGCAGAAAGGTGCTGAGAAGTGGTCTGTGGTCCCACCTGCAGAACCACTCCTTTACTGAGTGTGTCTTGCTAATCGCCAGTAATTTCCACCTGTTGTCTGTTCCATTTGAACAACAGCTGTGAAATTGATGGTCAGTGTTGCTTCCTAAGTGGACAGTTTGATTTCACAGAAGTTTGATTTGCTTGGAGTTATATTGTGTTGTTTAAGTGTTCCCTTTATTTTTTTGAGCAGTGTAGAACACCAAAAGGGTCCCACTATAGTGAGAAGCCAAAGAACCCTTTTTGCTAATAGTGTTAAGGTTCATGCCTTTTGTTCTGGCCAAGGTGGTCAGAATATCCGCCTTTTCTGGCTTGAGGTTTGAGCCTGAAATGCACCGAGACAAACTGCCAGTAAGCTGTGGTTGTGATGTCACAACACAATGAGGAACTCATCTACAGGCAGTTCATAAGCTCTGTTATGATGAGTTCCCTCTTAATAACAATCGCAGCTTCTGTGAGTTGAAAGTTTCTGTCTCTTAAGTTGTGATTTCGATATAAAATGTTGAATCTTTCAGCCCTGCTGTTAAATGTCGGTGTAAAGTCCAAAGAGCTTCTCCGCTAGTTAACCAGGTCGTCGTTAGACTGAGAAATCAGAGCATGTCCATCAGAGAGAGAGAGAGAGAGAGAGAGAGAGAGAGAGAGAGAGAGAGAGAGAGAGAGAGAGAGAGAGAGCGAAAACATCGAGTGGCCAAGTGAACCAACTGGTACGTTCTTATGAAGAGAGGACGCACCGGTGAGCTCAAACACCAGAAGGCCTGGAAGACCTCAGAAAACAACCGTGGTGGAATTTTTTCCCTGCTGAGGCCGAACCCTTCGAGACCATGGCCAGATCAGGAACACCCTGCAGGTCAGCGTATCTGTGTCAAAGTCAACAGTCGAGAGAAGAATTCATCCAAACGTTCAGGGTTTAAACCTTTATTAAGCCTCAAAAACGGTGAAAATTTAATTTGACAAAAAAAAAAACCTTAAAAAAAATTATCCTAAAAGCTGCGTTCACATTACAGGCCTCGTTGCTCAAATCCGATTTCTTGCTCTAGTCCGATCTCTTCGACACACTGGTTCACACTCGTTTAGGTAAGAGACTCGAATCGGTCATTAATGTGATGAACCAGCCTGGACTGACCCTCATGAGCTCCTCCTACTCAGTGACGTCATGTGACTAAATCACTGCATCATCAGCACAAACTAACGAGCAGAACGAGCTTCGCTGAGAAGATCATTAACTCTGATCAGCTCTCAGCTTCATTATTAGAGCCAGACGGAGGAGAAAAAGGTGAGACGAGCTGCTTTTCCACCGTTTACAGGCTTTATCGTCTGTTCGGCACTGTTGCCATGGCAACACTGAGTGATGGCGCAGTGGAAAAGCAGATGAATTCCGATCCGAGTGTCACATTAAGGTCACGTAGCCATGAATCGGATTCGTATCCGATCTAGGACCACAAATGAAAGCGGCTCAGGTCGGATTAGAAAAGATCAGATGTGTGTCCACACCGCCCTGAAAACACCAGATCTGAGCCACATCAGGACAGGAAATCGATTTGTCTATGGCTGCTAACCGAGCTGGTTCTGCCAAAAGTAGCAAGATGAATTCTGAAGTGTTGAGTTTTATCAGCTGCTCACATTCTTCAAAACAAAACCTTCAAAACTCATTGAACCTTTGTTTACAGTGCAGATGGACAATCTACGCCAAAGCGTACTCCGAAAGCAACCCCAGACTTTTTTCCAAGGCAAAGAAGTGGAATGTTCTGCGAAAGCAGAACCGAGCGCCTGAGCTCAATCCAATCCAGCACGCATTTCACTCACTCAAAGCAAAAGTGAAGGTAAAACAGCCCAAGAACAAGCAGGAACTAAAGACACCAGGGAAGAAACCCAAAGTCTGGTAACATCTTCAGGCTGTCATGCTGGAACAGAAAAGGTACACTTCCCCAAACTGTTTCCACAGAGTTGGAAGCAAGAATTGTCCAAAATGTCTTGGTGCTGGAGCATTAAGGTTTCTCTTCACTGGAACTGAGGGTTCTAGACCAACCCCTGAAAAACAAGCCCATATCATCATTCCTCCGCCAACTTTACAGCTGGCACAGTGCAGTCAGGCAGGTAACGTTCTCCTGGCATTCGCCAAAGCCAGACTCGTCCATCAGACTGGCAGATAGTGAAACAGGATTCATCACTCCACAGAACACGTTTCCACTGCTCCAGAGTCCAGCACATTACACCCCTGCATTCAAGGCATTTTGATCTTAGGCCTGTGTGCCGCTGCTCAGCCATAGAAACCCATTTTGTGAAGCTCCTTATGTGCAGTTCTTGTGCTGATGATGCAATAGAGGTTGGGAACTGTGCACTTCAGCACTCTGCCACCCCACTGAGTTTGCGTGGTCTACCTCTTTGTGGCTGAGCTGTTGTTGCTCCTTGTCGCTTCCATTTCACAATAATAGCAGTTACGGTTGTCTAGGGCAGATCTGGCAGGACAGAAATTACACAAACTGACTTGTGGCCGAGATGGCGTTCTATGACAGAGCCATGTTGAAGTTACTGAGCTCTTCAGTCCAACCCTCTACTGCCAGTGTTTGGAGACTGCAAGGCTGTGAGCTTAATTTTACACAACTGTTAGCAATGACTGTAGCTGAAACACCTGACCTCAATAATTAGGAGTGTCCCAATACTTTTGTCATATATATATATATATATATATATATATATATATATACACACACACACACGTCAGGCAAAACATTCTGACCACCTCCTTGTTTCTACGCTCACTGTCCACTTTATCAGCTCCACTTACAGTTTAGTTTCACTCTGTAGTTCTACAGTTACAGACTGTAGTCCATCTGTTTCTCTGATACTCTGTTACCCTGTTCTTCAGTGGTCAGGACCCCCATGGACCCTCACAGAGCAGGTACTGTTTGGGTGGTGGGTCATTCTCAGCACTGCAGTAACACTGATGTGGTGGTGGTGTGTTAGTGTGTGTTGTGCTGGTACGAATGGATCAGACACAGCAGTGCTGTTGGAGTGTCTATCAGTGTCCACTCACTGTCCACTCTATTAGACACTCCTACCTTGTCGGTCCACCTTGTAGCTGTAAAGTCAGAGACGACAGCTCATCTGCTGCTGCAGTTTGTGTTGGTCATCCTCTCGTCCTTCATCAGTGGTCACAGGACGCTGCCCACAGGACGCTGCCCACAGGACGCTGCTGGCTGGATATTTTTGGTTGGTGGGCTATTCTCAGTCCAGCAGCGACACTGAGGTGTTTAAAAACCCCAGCAGCACTGCTGTGTCTGATCCATTCAGACCAGCGCAACACACGCCATCACACCACCACCCAAATAGTACCTGCTCTGTGAGGGTCCATGGGGGTCCTGACCACTGAAGAACAGGGTAACAGAGTATCAGAGAAACAGATGGACTACAGTCTGTAACTGTAGAACTACAGAGTGCAGCTATACAGTAAGTGGAGCTGATAAAGTGGACATTGAGCGTAGAAACGAGGAGGCGGTCAGGATGTTATCAGTGTATATATGTACATGATCTTGATGACTAGTGTGAAAATGTGAGTTATCGTAATGTTACACTTTCCCCATATCGCCCAGTTTTACTTTCAGTGGCTTCCGTTTTCTGAAAGTGATGCCCAGATTTGAATTTACCAGCAAAAACCAGAACACAGCCTCATCTCTCAAGAAGGAAGAGACCAAAGTGATTGTTTTCTGTTTCGTTCTGCATTGCGTCACTCGGATTTGTGCTAGTCACAGCAGGTCACGCAGCAACTGAGCCTCTGCTGGGAAACGGAGGGGCGAAGAGCCAAACGGGAAGAGAGTGAAAAGAGAAACAGAAGAAACAGGAAAACGGATCAGTAGTATATCTTTAGAGCAGCCAGTTCTGGCAGAGCAACAGAAACTCAAACCACTGCCAGAAACTCAAAACCAGCATGTTTAATCGCATTGAGCCATTTTACAGTAAACACAACTCTAAGGAACATGGAATTTGGCAGAAGCTCTACTGTATACGCCCTTCAGTCGCAGTCATCAAATCCTCAACTATTACTTTAGGTATTTATTTATTTACATCATTTTATGATGAACGGACTGACAGAAAAAGGTCCAAAGTTACTCTGAGTCATCAAATTTAAGTGTGGTCTAGAAAGTTAACGTTTTTTCAGAGAAACGAGTTTTTCTCACGACTGTGACGATTTGCATTATACACAAATGTCCCTCATTCATCAGGACCTTCCACTTCAAAGTGCTGATGCAGTCCAGTCACAAATGAGAACGGTCGCTTTCCCATTTTCCCATATTAAGGTCAGCCCACTGCATGAGCACCAGCAGAGTGCTGGGTGTTCCGAGTCCTCAGAAAAGCAGGGGTGGGATGCCGCTTCCAAACAGCAGCCTCCAGGATGAAGGAACCTTCCATGGAGTCGCACCCTGAGGCTGAAAGAGAGAAACATCAGGTACGTTACACTGTATGCTCCCTGGCCACTTTATCAGAAACCCTCCCATGGCTCCACCTTGCTGGTACAGTTAAGACTGCAGCTTATCTGCTGATGCAGTTTGTCATTTTTCATCTGGTCCTCATCAACGGTCAGTTTCTGACCATAAAGCTGCTCTAGTAACTAATATGAGTTAATTCTGTGTCTGCTATGAATTATTCATGATCTACTAGGAATTATTCAGTATCCATTATTAATTATTCTTTATCCATTATTAATTATTCAGTATCCATTATTAATTATTCATTATCTACTAGGAATTATTCAGTATCCATTATGAATTATCCAGTATCCATTATGAATTATTCAGTATCCATTATTAATTATTCTTTATCTACTATGAATTATTCAGCGTCTGCTATGAATTATTCAGTATCCATTATTAATTATTCTTTATCTACTATGAATTATTCAGCGTCTGCTATGAATTATTCAGTATCCATTATTAATTATTCAGTATCCATTATAAATTATTCTTTATCTACTATGAATTATTCAGTGTCTACTATGAATTATTCAGTATCCATGATGAAGTCAGTATCCATTAAGAATTATGCAGTGTCTACTATGACTTATTCAGTAACTATTTATTATTTAATATATATTAATATTTATTCAGTGTCTGCTTATGAATTCATTATTTACTATAAATTATTTAATATCAATTATGAATTAACCAGACTCTACTGATTCAGTATTTACTTATGAATTATTTTAGTAATTATGTAAGGCATGTTTATTCATACAGCACTTTCATTCACCGCAGTTCTTTATAATAAGAAAATAAAAAAAGATAATGAAATTTTAAAAAGATGTCAGAGTAATTAGCAAAGTTAAAAACAATTATAAATGATTATGAACAGAAAAATGCGCTTAACAGAAGAAATGAACATTATTACAATCATTATTATTATGAATTTAGAATCTACTTATGAATTATTCAGTACTTACTATTAATTATTCAGTATCTGCTATGAGCTGTGATATGATACTTTTGGTAAACCAAGTCCAGCTTGTTTCACACTGAGGCACACAGACATTACAACTGCTGTAAATGGTCACTTACAGACTTCTCCAGCAGGTGGAGCCAGTAGTTCAGGTGGTTGGTCAGTGTGAAAGCGTCGGGGACGTTATCTCCCTCGGAGCAGAACAGCAGCACCACGGCCAGCGGGACGCTCTCCGCACAGCTGAGGAGAGAAACACTGAGCTGCAGTGACCTGCTGATTACCTGACGTTCAATAATTCATTCAGAAAATCTGAATATGCAAACAGCTCTTCAGCTCACACATGAGCAAATGATCATGAAACTCACATTAGGTCTCTGAAAACATCGACACCAGAAAAACAGCCGTTCTGGTTTCGTTTAAACTGCCTATTCATTTATGGAGGCCTGTGTCATAAATCAATGATACTTATTATATCTAAACAATTACATTAACGTCAGGGATGTAAATTTAATGTATTTAGCAATAAAATGATCATATTATTCTGTTCATCAGTTTCATTGCAGCAAAGGCTTTAACTTTAAACAACAGCTTCTTATATATCCAGTCGTGCGCACAAGCTTCAACACCCCTGGTCAAAGTCCATGTTTGTGTTTTTCTTAACCCTATGGATTAAGAATGGGACGTCACTCAGGTTCATATGCGTGTGAAGCCAGACGACCGAATACTTTTGGCAATATAGTGTATATATACATATATACACACATTAAATGTACTGGTTAATCAGAATGAGTTCAAACACTACAGACTATATAATAATACTACTGAGACTTAGATCATGTCTTTCATATATAATATGATTTTTTTCCGTCTCGCTCAGCCTGTTTGGAACTCTCTCCTCCAGCTACTATATATTGGAGCAGTCTGAGCCATAAGGTTAAAAGAATTTAAGATTTTTCCAGCCTTTTATATGCAGGCATACTTTCTGAAATGGCCAAAAAAAGAAAACCAAGCAGATTCAAAAATCTGAATTAAAATGCAGCAAAAAATGAATAATTCATTTAATTCAATATAATATTAGACATAGTCAATAATCAATAAATAATCAATGTCTGTTTTTCACCAAATGAACACAAACACAAACTGTATCTAGTCATATTTCTAATATACTGCAGGGGGCGCTGTTAGGGGTGGTGAAATGGAGTTTAATGTGCTGAATCTTTGCCTTCCTCGTATCTCTCACTAGGCTTCCTATCCAGAGCAGTTTCATACATTTTGTGCTCCTGCCTGAACAGGGAACTGAACCCTGCTCTCCCGTAGGGTCCTATTTTAAATCCTATCTAGAACGCTGTCTGCGGCTCTGTCGTTGTCTCCGTACCAGTCAGCGTAGAGGCCTTTGGTGACTCCTCCTCCGGGGATGTAGTGGCGTTTGTCGGAGTCGTTAATGCCGGGAAAAACGCTCACTTTCTCCAGCTCGGCCCAGCCCAGCTCCCTCAGAGTGTCCCCTACATCCTGCAGAGCCGGACTCAGCAGGTACCGCAGCGCCGGTCTGACCAGAAACAACAACACGACACGACCACATAACCACAGTCAGGCTTTAACATTCAGACTGCAGATCAAATGAACACATTAACAAGAAATATAACAAACCATTACAATTAAAAACGGTCATAAATCAACGGACAGCTGCAACATTAAAACAAACAATACGCCGTAAGAATAAAAACTGAATAAAAATAATAGAGGTGGTCCTCCGAACAGCGTTCAGGGACCCCCAGTGCTCCGTATTTTGCTGAATCCCTGTTGGAAGTGATCCAGCAAAATATAGACCATTTGAGATTCCCTGTCCCTGAGGGCCCATTTCAGAACCACTGGTTTAAGTAGGGTTAATGTACGATCTTCTAGATAAACACAATCTAGAAATGTAATAAATCTATTAAAAAGAAAAACAACTCTCTGTAGAATCGAGACTCTTAAGCTGGAAAATAACGTGCTAATTATTTTCAGATGTAGTCGTGATTTTGGCCTAATATACAGTAAAATCAGCTGTGATGAAAAACAGGCGGTAATATTAGTAGAGGAAGCGTAAGTGTAGGTGTTGGTTACCCTTTGAGCTGCTGGTCATCCCTCTGATATGCATGACTGCTGGACAGCAGCACCGTTCTGGAGAATCCACTACTCTTAATCCAGGACACCAGCAGCTTACGGAACAATTTGCCCTTATTCTTATGATGAAAAACATGCAGAAAAAGAAATCAGTCACTATCTTTAAAGGCATGGCCGAGCGCCGATCAACGGTGTGAATATTATTTTATATTATATATTATATAAACACCGGTCAAGCGTAACATTATGACCTCATTTCTACCCTCACTGTCCACTTTATCAGCTCCACTTACTGTATAGCTGCACTCTGTAGTTCTACAGTTACAGACTGTAGTCCATCTGTTTCTCTGATACTCTGTTACCCTGTTCTTCAGTGGTCAGGACCCCCATGGACCCTCACAGAGCAGGTACTGTTTGGGTGGTGGGTCATTCTCAGCACTGCAGTAACACTGACGTGGTGGTGGTGTGTTTGGGTGTGTTGTGCTGGTCTGAGTGGATCAGACACAGCAGTGATGCTGGAGTTTTTAAACCCCTCAGTGTCTCTGCTGGACTGAGAAGCAAAAATATCCAGCCAACAGAGTCCAGTGGGCAGCGTCCTGTGGGCAGCGTCCTGTGCAGCAGCAGATGAGCTGTCGTCTCTGACTTTACATCTACAAGGTGGACCGACCAGGTAGGAGAGTCTAATAGAGTGGACAGTGAGTGGACAGAGACTGAGGATCATCCACCACCCAAACAGTACCTGCTCTGTGAGGGTCCATGGGGGTCCTGACCCCTGAAGAACAGGGTAACAGAGTATCAGAGAAACAGATGGACTACAGTCTGTAACTGTAGAACTACAGAGTGCAGCTATACAGTAAGTGGAGCTGATGAAGTGGACAGTGAGCGTAGAGACGAGGAGGTGGTCAGAACGTTACGCCTGATTGGTGTATATTATGTCAATGAAGTATGAAGACTGTTGTCATAATAAAAGCTGTGTGCTGTACTGTAATACACTGACTGGGCTGAATTGCTGCCGTGTATCTCTGTTTTGTGTCTGATGTGCTTTAGGCTCATTATATTATTATAATTATACATTTATGGACCAGAGAAGCCTCTGAACCCTCGACAACAAAGTTTAACCGAACTAAAAATGAAAATAAAAACACTTATTTTACATCCCCAATTCCAAAAAAGTTAGAATGCTGTGTAAAATGTAAATAAATGTAAATTAAAACAATGCAATGATTTGCGAAACTCACAGACCCACAACAGATACACAGAACACACATCAGATGCTGAAAGTGAGACATTTTACCTTTTCATGAAAAACATTAAACCAATAAGAACTTAATGGCAGCAATTATATTATAAATAACTCTCAGGCAATTAACTTTGATTTAATTAACACTCTCTATACATCTAACACAGATTATGCAAAGGTCTGAACCCCATGGTCAAACGCCATGACCAGTGGATTTTCTACATGCAAATAAGAAAACGCCCTTAACGCCTTTGCACTTTGATGCAAATTTAGGTGAACAATCTCTTTATTTGCTAACTTTTAAGAAAGACATCAAATATAAAGTATGATAAAGTCAATAAATAAACAGTAACTGCATTAAAATGTGCAGGACGTGTTCACAACTCAACAAACGCATGGGACTTGACCAGGGGTCAACAAAACATCCACTTTTACAATGAAACCATATTACACAAGCAATGATATCAGTTTCCCTTCGAGCAGTTCTGCACTGACCTGTAAGACTGGAGATCTTATCTGAAGCGCAGCCAGCTTCAGGTCACTGTGAGAGTACACTGCACAGAAACACAGCAACACATCAACAGGGATTCTGCAGTTCCACAGTGACCAGATCAGAGGTTAGTCAGCTTCAGGAATTACAGGGGAACCTCTGACTTTACAAAATTCTGCTTAATAAAGCGGTTAAGATGTGTTGCGAAACGCTCCGTTCTAGAGGAACTTACTGAGTCAGAGCTGCTCACAGTGGTGGTGATGGGAACCAGACGTCCCTCTAAAAGCTCCTCACAGAAAGTTCCTACAAGAGCTGGTTCTGAATTCACTGCCTGATGACTGAGACGCTGTTTTATGAGAGTTTAGAGAACTTCAACTCCATTCATGGTGGAGGGTGACATGCAGGGCGCTGTGCGGCAAAATAGTCCCCAAAGAAAACTCAGTATTCCAGATTTTCCACTATTTTCCATCATCAACATTCCATATGAACTCGTGTAGGTTCTCTGGTGGTTCTGGATGGTAAATAAAGTGTCTATATCTGTGTTGTAGTCATGGCGACGCCTGGTTCCCATCACCACCACTGTGAAGAAATATACTGCACACTGTGGTGCAATACGTAGTATAAAGTACATACCACTGCAGTACAATACAATATACCGGTACAGCGTGCGGTATGCGGCACTATACCGGTACAGCGTGCGGTATGCGGCACTATACCGGTACAGCGTGCGGTATGCGGCACTATATACTGGTACAGCGTGCGGTATGCGGCACTATATACTGGTACAGCGTGCGGTATGCGGCACTATATACTGGTACAGCGTGCGGTATGCGGCACTATACCGGTACAGCGTGCGGTATGCGGCACTATATACTGGTACAGCGTGCGGTATGCGGCACTATACCGGTACAGCGTGCGGTATGCGGCACTATATACTGGTACAGCGTGCGGTATGCGGCACTATACCGGTACAGCGTGCGGTATGCGGCACTATATACTGGTACAGCGTGCGGTATGCGGCACTATACCGGTACAGCGTGCGGTATGCGGCACTATACCGGTACAGCGTGCGGTATGCGGCACTATACCGGTACAGCGTGCGGTATGCGGCACTATACTGGTACAGCGTGCGGTATGCGGCACTATACTGGTACAGCGTGCGGTATGCGGCACTATACCGGTACAGCGTGCGGTATGCGGCACTATACCGGTACAGCGTGCGGTATGCGGCACTATACTGGTACAGCGTGCGGTATGCGGCACTATACTGGTACAGCGTGCGGTATGCGGCACTATACCGGTACAGTGTGCGGTATACAGTATGCAATATGCCATTCGAGCTCGGTCAGAGGGCTGCAGGTAATTACCAAGTGTAGCAGAAAAAAAACTGCTGAAATAAAACCGGCAGCCCTACTGAACCGATAAAACAAGAGGCTGTTCTTTCTGGTGGTCCGTGAGCGATGCAGTATTGATGATGTAAAGTAACAGCACATCCCAGAAACATCTCCCCAGTTCAGTGTGTGTGAATCCCACCCACTGTTCAGCTACATGACACCAGTGTCTTATTAGACCAGGAGATCCCATCTGTGGTCCGCTGGCTCTCCTAATACATGTGAGTACAGTTATGGTTTTTGCTGCTGTGACTCTGAAGTTTATAATGAAGGTACCGTCTACTCAGACTGAGGATCTCCAGCCCTGGTTTAGGAACACGGTACTAAACGTAGCGGGACATGAGATCAGACTGGATTGTGATGATATTCACTCACCTTCTGCATTAGTGCTGAGCTGCTCCAAGCTGCTGTAGGGGCCGTTACCCACCATGGGGATTAGGCAGTCGGTGTGGAAGTGCCCCACCTTCGGCATGTTCAGCGTGGAGATGATCAAGTCTACGGCCAGCTGGCCCACATTCCCCACAGACACGGCGGGCTGGAAAAGCGAAGAAGTGGACAAAATACAAAGTGAACCATCTGCTTTTCAGGGAATTTGAAGGTCTGAACCGCATCCTCCCTCTCATGACTGATCAGAGGGGAAGGTGACCACTCCGCTTCAGCGTCCTGAAGTCCAAGATCAGTTGTCACACTACCACACGCAACACACATAGAACAAAAGACGGTTCTTCTAAAGTTCTTTAGTAAAGGCAACGAACCATGAGCTCCATACAGAACCATGTACATGCTCCAATGGGTCTTTGCATGATGAAACTGCTCATCAGGTTGATGGAGAACAAATTGTATATCGTTGCTGTCGGAAACAAAACCTCGTATCTCCATTTTTGCCATTTTTTTTCCCCAGTTTTTGACATTGTCTGAAAATGCATGTTACTCTTTACACTGTATGTAAATTTCATGGCAAACAGACCACAAGAAACGGCCCAAAATCACTTGGAAAGACGTCTGGTTCCATTGACTTACATTAGAAGTACAGTCAGTTTTTTCCTTCTCCTGTGAAGTTACCATTTTGGAGATACGAGGTCTTGTTCCGACAACAGCGATATGCTCCTATATAGAACCTTTTTGAAAATGGTTCTATACAGCATCGAAAAAGGGTTCTGCTACTGTGACAAGCTTGACATAGTGCCATACACACGTTCTCCATCAATCTGAAGAACCATTAAAGCAAGCAATGACTCTACACAGAACCTGTCTTTCTAAACAGAACCATTCCCTTTACTAAAGAACCCCGTTTTTAAAAGCGTGGACACTTTATTATTTTATGGACGCTTCATTCTTTTATTCTAAGCATATATTTACTTCTTCACGTTTTAATTACTCTGTATTTTGTATCTTGCAGCTTACAAATCTGTTTCTACTCTCATACTTCATATTTTTACAGGTTTACTCCACTATACTTGTACAGCGACAATAAAGAACTTTCCCGTTCCACCTTAAACTGCGCAGCAGTTCCACTCTGGCGCCTCAGGCTGCACCGTTTAACCGCTGCAAATTTAAGGTGGAACGGGGAAATTCGAACAAGAAGCTGTCGAATAGGAAGCAGTCATGATTAAGCAAAATAACACTACACAGACCCGTCTTTAAACTCACCAGGATTAAAGTAAACCCTTTAAAAGAAGGCGTCGAGTCTTCCGCCGAGACGAACATCTTTATCGTTTATTAATTTACTGTTAAAAATAAATCTGCCCGAACTCTTAATACATGCGGAGTGACGCGGGTTTCGCGTTGATGGCGCAGATTCGCAGATCTCCAAACTATACGCTGGGGCGAAATCGTCCTGTGCATAATGTGTAGATCTGACATCGTGAAGGCCTCGCGTTTTTCCTGCTCACAAATCTTGTTCAAAAAAGAGAATTAATGCGTAAAATCACATGTATTCTAACCAAAGCTTCGTTGCGTCACACAGAGCTGCTCCGTTTCGTTCTTTCAAAGCCAGGTTTCTGCACAAGTTTAGTTTTTCTGCGAGAATTAAGAGCAGGCGATTAGCATTGACACGCGAAAGAACTTTGTCAAAATAAAAGTCGTTCTTTAACGGCATGGCTCTGTTGACCAGTCGTGGAAACTGTGTTTCATCCACAGTTAGGAGGGTTTACAACAGAAAAAATAGCTGAAATAAAAAGTTTGTTAATAGAGAAAATATTTTAATATTTTATATATATATTTTTTTAGTTCCCACCAACTCAGAACTCATCATTATGACCTGGCATCTTATTAAAACTGGCACATCCCTTTGATGTGTGTCTTTTTAAACTAATTTGTGTCACTGACTAATATGATTTTAAATTAGTAGTCTTTTCATGAGTAGTTTTTTCTATTACTACTACTACTACTACTGATAATAATAATAATAATAATAATAATAATAATAATAATAATTAATAATAATAATAACAATTTGTTTGAATTCTCTCTGTAATTTAGCACATGGTTCCTCTTTTACAGCAGCTTCAACAGGTCAGAAGCCTACAATTTATGTGACAACAGTTTATCAGTTTATCTGTATGCAGTTATCACCAATTATTTATGAAATGTGTGTTTGTTTAGATGTCCTGACCTCTATATACTGTATGTGCTGCTTATCCTATAGGCCTTACAGCCGTTGCATAAGTAAACAGTAAATCAGAGGAATAAGTTTTATTACTAAACTCACCCAGAATTGCTTACTAACAGAAACAAACACATTAGTCGACGGTGGTCCAGTTTATATCAGAATGTAACAACTGTTTGACACCTTCACACGTGGTGTGGTGCTTTCCTGTAGGCGTGGTAGGTGTTCTTACCACGTCCACAGTAATTATTAGAAATAGAAGGTGAAAGGAAGAACAATGAAGAGAACAAACAAGACAGCAGACATGCGGCGCTTAACCTGAGGCTAATAATAGCGAGGCCTTGAGTTTCACAAACGTGGTGACCAAAAACGAAATTAACACATTCTTTTCCCTCAGCTAATTTTACTCAAAGATTTTAAAGGGGCCAAACCCCTTTTGATGAGTAATGTAGAGACTTTCACAATGTGTTATTTCCACACCTGGATAATAAGTCTGGTTTGGAATCTTTAAGCCTTGTTCTCCAATATCTACCTAGGTTTGGACCTCATTCACCAATATCTACCTAGGTTTGGGCCTCATTCACCAATATCTACCTAGGTTTGGGCCTCATTCACCAATATCTACCTAGGTTTGGGCCTCTTTCACCAATATCTACCTAGGTTTGGGCCTCATTCACCAATATCTATCTAGGTTTGGGCCTCTTTCACCAATATCTACCTAGGTTTGGGCCTCATTCACCAATATCTACCTAGGTTTGGGCCTCTTTCACCAATATCTACCTAGGTTTGGGCCTCTTTCACCAATATCTACCTAGGTTTGGGCCTCATTCACCAATATCTATCTAGGTTTGGGCCTCATTCACCAATATCTATCTAGGTTTGGGCCTCTTTCACCAATATCTACCTAGGTTTGGGCCTCCTTCACCAATATCTACCTAGGTTTGGGCCTCTTTCACCAATATCTACCTAGGTTTGGGCCTCATTCACCAATATCTATCTAGGTTTGGGCCTCATTCACCAATATCTATCTAGGTTTGGGCCTCTTTCACCAATATCTATCTAGGTTTGGGCCTCTTTCACCAATATCTATCTAGGTTTGGGCCTCTTTCACCAATATCTACCTAGGTTTGGGCCTCTTTCACCAATATCTACCTAGGTTTGGGCCTCATTCACCAATATCTACCTAGGTTTGGGCCTCTTTCTCCAAACATTCTTATGTAGAAACTTCTTTGTAAAACCCACTTATGCAGTTTTGACAGAGATTCTCTCTCACCAGTGGGGTTTGTTCTTAGGTGAGAACAGAATCTACACACTCAAGAGCACAAAGGTGAGAACAGTTCTGTACTTTAAGAACACGTCATGAACCATATGCCGCTGAACGAGGAGGACGTTCGGTTGCCCATCGCTGTTCACTGCAGATTCCTCATGATTTTTTTGCTTTTTGTTGTTCAGCAGTGAACATATGATAACAGCACTGTTTAATGTAAAAACTCCAGCTTTATAAGTGCTGTTTGGTACCAAATCACCACCGCGAGTCTCACACTGGGGCTGAGTCTCAAACGGCTCCCTGCTCCCTACATACTGCACTACATAGCAGTTTAAATACTGGATCCTGCAGCCCAACAGAGCAAAACACAGCTAAGAAACAGTCATTTGGGACTCAGGAACATCCACCCTGGATAAATGAGGCACTGTTTGGCTGTAGAGGCTAGAACGTCTACACTTTCATAGCTAGAACACTATTTAGGGAGTTTGGGATTCAGCCTGGGTTTGACGCCACTTCTGACTGAAGTGTGTAAAACATTGATGCGACGTTTTTAGTCTTTTATACTGCAGTTCAACAGTAAATCACACGGTCAGTGCTTTAATTCCAGCCTGTGATATTAATGATGGAGCTGTTTAGGCTGTTGGCTCTGTTAGCCAGCTGACCAGCCCGGTTCTAGTTAAGAACATAAGTTGTCAGCCGCTCAGTTTAAACAGAACCGGGTTTCCACTTCATCAGTACACTCGGTGCACCATGTGAGCAGCGTGAGAGCCAAAGGTTACACCGTTAACATTATGCGATTTTTTATGCCGTGGCCCAGTGATGCAGAGCTCAGTCGCTGTAAGGAGGTCATAGATGTGGATTGTGGATTTTATTACGGCCAATCGGATTTAAGGCCTATCCGTTTTATAATTTTTCATTTTCAATCACTCTGATATGAATGTATTTCTCATTTTGCCCGTTTTTGCTTTAGTTTCTTTCTATTTGCTGATTTTGCTGATATTTTTTGCTTCTGATTTTTGTCACTTTTTAATCGTGGGCTGGGTTTTGGAAGAGGGCGTTGAATACGCTACCATATTCCCCTTTCAGCTGACTGAGGTTCAGCCCCGCCCACCCATACTGAAGTTATAAGCAGTGTTTCAGCATGGACTGCTTTTTGAATGAGGCACAGCCAATCAGGACAGACTCATTTACATATTGTAAGAGTTAAGAGTGGATGGAAAATGTTCGTGACTGTTTTTGGTACACAAAATGACACTAATTTCATATGGAGACATGGGGGGGGCAATACAAGTAAATGCAGGGTATGAGCCCTTTAATCTGCAGGGAGCAGCACATTGGCTGCCTGTACAGTTTGGCTCTGACTCTGTAGACAGTGTGTCTTGAAGATGTACAAAAGGAAGCGTTTTCATGCCATGAGTCACCCCGTCTTATCGCCGCGTCTGGCCACACGCACTGCAGCAGACAGGAGGTTATTTTTCTTCTGTCTCTGCTAATTTTGCTCTGTGGGTTTGAACTCGTCTTTTGCTCTGATTAGCTCGCTGGAGTCTGACGTCACGCGGCCTTAATCACAGCACTTCTTCAAAATGTCACTGTGATGATTCACAGTGTTTGCTGATCTGCTCTGGCTCCTGGATGACAACGTCTTAATGAGCGCAGATTCCAGGCCTCGTCTGCAGGACAGCAAGATATCTATGACAGCAGTAGCACGAAGGCTACTATCTAGGACCGAATTAGCAGCTGCAGAGCTAAAGAGCACTCTTAAAAAAGATGGGTGCTCCAGGGTTCCTCATTAAGGAGTTCTTTACAGAACCATCTACATGCTTAAATGGTTCTTTGTGTGATGTAATGCATCTTCAGACTGATGGAGAATGTGCTGTATATGGTTCTATGCAGCACTTCTCTAGTTACAAGTTTGTCATCATCACAACAGCAGAACCTTTTTTGGTGCTATTTATACATTCTCCATCAATCGGAAGAACCATTTTAGCATGCAGTGGTTCTATGTAGAAGTCATCAAGTGACTAAGTGACCCTTATTAGTCCCACAATGGGAAAATTTCACCCCCATGTTTTAACTCATCCGTGCAGTGAAACACCACATACACACTAATGAACACACACACACACACACTAGGGGGCAGTGAGCATACTTGCCTGGAGCGATGGCCAGCCCTGGTCAAGATGGTCAAGTTAGGGAAACACCATTTCATTTTATAGTAAATGAGTTTGGGCTGGTTTATGTTTATGAACAGACGCCTACAGATCAACATAGTAAAGGAGCTCATCTGTGATCCTGAGTTTAAAGCCAGTTTTTATTCAACTTAAACTTGGAACTAAGTTGTAAATAAATCTGAAACTGAAACTTTGCTTGTGTGTAAAAAGTGATTTCAGAGCCACTCGGTTCTCCCTGATGGAAACTGTTTACCTTCAGTGTTTTGTGCTTCTGATCATTTTAATAGACGTCAGCGTCACTAATTAATGACGTTCTATTAAAAGACTGGTTTACCAAGAGAGACGCTGGAGGACTTTCACCTGAAATGAGTTCATGAAGCCAGTCTGGTTATAAAAATGATAACAGGACATCAGAGCCAGAATTACTCTTTTAGTACTTTTACTTTATACTTAAGTACATTTGAAGGGAAATACTTTAGTACTTTTACTCAAGTGGAGGTCTAAAGGGAGGAACTTCTACTTTTACTGGAGGAATATTTTACCTTGGGGGTCTCCACTTTAACTCAAGTACGTGGTTTGTGTTCTTCATCCATTGCTGTCAGTATCGCACAGAAATGTGATTTTTTGGGTTGTTCTGGCCGCTGAACTTGCATTTTAACACATTTTAATGCTTTCAGTGCACAATGTTTTTGTCAAGTAATTTTAGAGCGTTTTTATTGGTCCCTTCATTTTTATATGTTAACACAAAGTAAAGAGCAGCCAGCATTTCATAAATAGATAAATGGAGATGTTTTGTCCTGACAGTGACAACGTACTTCACACCATCCTAAAGTGAAGGAACTGTGTGAAATAGTGAGAAGAGCTCTGTTGCGTCACATGATCTAAAGTGGATGTAATCAGTCACTTTGCAGGCCTGGTGTGGAGCGAACCCGAGGCCACAGCACGCTGCTGCTGAGCTAACAGGCCTACACAACTGAGCGAGCATGTGAAGGTGTGCTGAGTCATGATTAAAGGCTCAGTTAGCCAGATTGGGCAGAGCCGAGAGAGAGAGAGAGAGGGAGAGAGAGGTAGAGGTCATGCAGTCAGGTGCGTGTGGTGATGATGCAACACAGATACTGAGATAGAGAGAGCTAATCCTGCAAGCTGCTGCTGTATCTGTGATCTGAGTGCAGTCGGTATCAGAGCTGTATGGATGTGCATTCTGACTCATTTTGATATCTGAGTGTCTGTAGAGCTAACACATGTACGGTTAACCGCAAGGAAGGTGAAAACAACAGCAGCAGGACTTTGGCTCAAAATAACACAGTACTGTGGCTTTACACATTAGCACTGGTGTTAGGACATTAACACACTCAGCAGCATAATAGTAGCACACAGAGGTCTACATCTAAAAAGATCTATCAATCTATCTGCACTCTATTGCCAAAAGTCCTCACTCCCCCATCTAAATCATTGAGTTCAGGTGTTCCAGTCACTTCCACGGCCACAGGTGTATAAAGCCGAGCCCCTAGGCCTGCAGACTGCTTCTACAGACATTAGTGAAAGAATGGGTCGCTCTCAGGAGCTCAGTGAGTTCCAGCGTGGTGCCGTGATCGGACGCCACCTGTGCAGCAAGTCCAGTCGTGAAATTTCCTCACTACTAAATATTCCACAGTCCACTGTCAGTGGGATTATAACAAAGTGGAAGCGATTGGGAACGACAGCAGCTCAGCCACGAAGTGGTCGGACACGTAAAATGACAGAGCGGTCAGCGGATGCTGAGGGGCATAGTGCACAGGGGTCACCGACTTTCTGCAGAGTCAATCACTACAGACCTCCAAACTTCATGTGGCCTTCAGATCAGCTCAAGAACGGCTCTGTTAAAAAGGACCTTCCATACTAAACAGCTTTGGATGAATCTTAAATCTTCCTTTTTAATTCATATAACAATTAAATGCATATCTATTATGAAACAAGTTCCATGAGAAGTTTCAGTCAGGTTTTCATTCGTGAATGACCTCAGGCTCTACAGAAAATGGCTCTATGGCTGGTAATTACCTCAGAGTACTAGCTGGTAATTACATCAGAGTACTAGCTGGTAATTACCTCAGAGTACTAGCTGGTAATTACGTCAGAGTACTAGCTGGTAATTACCTCAGAGTACTAGCTGGTAATTACCTCAGAGTACTAGCTGGTAATTACGTCAGAGTACTAGCTGGTAATTACCTCAGAGTACTAGCTGGTAATTACGTCAGAGTACTAGCTGGTAATTACCTCAGAGTACTAGCTGGTAATTACCTCAGAGTACTAGCTGGTAATTACCTCAGAGTACTAGCTGGTAATTACCTCAGAGTACTAGCTGGTAATTACGTCAGAGTACTAGCTGGTAATTACCTCAGAGTACTAGCTGGTAATTACCTCAGAGTACTAGCTGGTAATTAGCAAGCAAGCAAGCAAAATTTATTTATATAGCGCTTTTTACAACAGGTGTTGTCACAAAGCAGCTTTACAGAACAATCAGCATTACAGAGAGAAGAGAAAAGAAGAGAGAAACTCCGGGTCCGAGCCCCCATGAGCAAGCCAGCGGCGACGGTGGCCAGGAAAAACTCCCTAAAAGAGGAAGAAACCTTGAGAGGAACCAAGACTCAGAAGGGGAACCCATCCTCCTCTGGTCGACACCGGATAGCAAACATTATTAGTATGAAGTTTTATAGTAAAGTGGGAAAAGAAAGAGAGAGATCTGAGGGTGAGGACTGCACAGCGCTGTACAGCAAGAAGCTCAGTGGTGGTCAAACCGGTCCAGAAGGCTGGTGAGCAGCGGCACCAATCAAGGCAGTAGAGGCAACAGCATCAGGCGCACAGGATGGGCAGCTGACCAGCTCGGCAGAGAAAGGAGAAGAAAAAACAGAGTTAGTACTGTAAAGAGTGGCTGACCACAGATTACAGTGTTAACAGAGCAGCAGAGACTCCAGCAGGTCTAGACCTGACAGGGAAGACTAATCACCAAATGCTTGACTGTACAAATAAGTTTTTAGCCTAGACTTAAAGACTGAGGCTGTGTCTGATTCCCGAACATTGGCAGGAAGATTATTCCAGAGCTGGGGGGCTTTGTATGAGAAAGCTCTCCCCCCTGATGTAGCTTTATTTATTCTAGGTACCAGTAGTAGGCCAGCACCTTGTGATCTAAGTAGGCGTGATGGTTGATAGTGGGAGAGGAGCTCACTCAGGTACTGAGGGGCGAGCCCGTTTAGAGCTTTATAAGTCAGTAATAGAATTTTATAATCAATGCGAAATTTAACAGGTAACCAGTGCAGGGCTGATAAAACTGGACTAATATGGTCGAACTTCCTAGTTCTTGTGAGGACTCTGGCTGCAGCGTTCTGGACTAGCTGAAGCTTGTTAAGGCTTTTGCTGTGACATCCAGACAGCAGGGCATTACAATAATCTAGCCTTGAAGTGATAAATGCATGAACTAGCTTTTCTGCATCCTGTAGAGATAATGAATTTCTTAATTTAGCAATATTGCGGAGATGCAGGAAGGCTGTTCTAGTGATATTAGATATATGTGTGTCGAAAGAGAGATCAGCGTCTATCATGACACCAAGATTTTTAACAGATAGGCTTGTTGAAACTGAGAGATTGTTAAGTTTTAGTGTTGAGTTAGACAGTCTGTGTCTGTGTCTGGCTAATTTTGGACCAAGAAGCAGGACCTCTGTTTTATCTGAGTTAAGTAAAATTACCTCAGAGTACTAGCTGGTAATTACCTCAGTGTACTAGCTGGTAATTACCTCAGTGTACTAGCTGGTAATTACCTCAGAGTACTAGCTGGTAATTACCTCAGAGTACTAGCTGGTAATTACCTCAGAGTACTAGCTGGTAATTACCTCAGTGTACTAGCTGGTAATTACCTCAGAGTACTAGCTGGTAATTACCTCAGTGTACTAGCTGGTAATTACCTCAGAGTACTAGCTGGTAATTACCTCAGAGTACTAGCTGGTAATTACCTCAGAGTACTAGCTGGTAATTACCTCAGAGTACTAGCTGGTAATTACCTCAGAGTACTAGCTGGTAATTACCTCAGAGTACTAGCTGGTAATTACCTCAGAGTACTAGCTGGTAATTACCTCAGAGTACTAGCTGGTAATTACCTCAGAGTACTAGCTGGTAATTACCTCAGTGTACTAGCTGGTAATTACCTCAGAGTACTAGCTGGTAATTACCTCAGAGTACTAGCTGGTAATTACCTCAGAGTACTAGCTGGTAATTACCTCAGAGTACTAGCTGGTAATTACGTCAGAGTACTAGCTGGTAATTACCTCAGAGTACTAGCTGGTAATTACCTCAGAGTACTAGCTGGTAATTACGTCAGAGTACTAGCTGGTAATTACGTCAGAGTACTAGCTGGTAATTACCTCAGAGTACTAGCTGGTAATTACCTCAGAGTACTAGCTGGTAATTACGTCAGAGTACTAGCTGGTAATTACCTCAGAGTACTAGCTGGTAATTACGTCAGAGTACTAGCTGGTAATTACCTCAGAGTACTAGCTGGTAATTACCTCAGAGTACTAGCTGGTAATTACGTCAGAGTACTAGCTGGTAATTACCTCAGAGTACTAGCTGGTAATTACCTCAGTGTACTAGCTGGTAATTACCTCAGTGTACTAGCTGGTAATTACCTCAGAGTACTAGCTGGTAATTACCTCAGAGTACTAGCTGGTAATTACCTCAGAGTACTAGCTGGTAATTACCTCAGAGTACTAGCTGGTAATTACCTCAGTGTACTAGCTGGTAATTACCTCAGAGTACTAGCTGGTAATTACCTCAGAGTACTAGCTGGTAATTACCTCAGAGTACTAGCTGGTAATTACCTCAGAGTACTAGCTGGTAATTACCTCAGAGTACTAGCTGGTAATTACCTCAGAGTACTAGCTGGTAATTACCTCAGAGTACTAGCTGGTAATTACCTCAGAGTACTAGCTGGTAATTACCTCAGAGTACTAGCTGGTAATTACCTCAGTGTACTAGCTGGTAATTACCTCAGAGTACTAGCTGGTAATTACCTCAGAGTACTAGCTGGTAATTACCTCAGAGTACTAGCTGGTAATTACCTCAGAGTACTAGCTGGTAATTACGTCAGAGTACTAGCTGGTAATTACCTCAGAGTACTAGCTGGTAATTACCTCAGAGTACTAGCTGGTAATTACGTCAGAGTACTAGCTGGTAATTACGTCAGAGTACTAGCTGGTAATTACCTCAGAGTACTAGCTGGTAATTACCTCAGAGTACTAGCTGGTAATTACGTCAGAGTACTAGCTGGTAATTACCTCAGAGTACTAGCTGGTAATTACGTCAGAGTACTAGCTGGTAATTACCTCAGAGTACTAGCTGGTAATTACCTCAGAGTACTAGCTGGTAATTACCTCAGAGTACTAGCTGGTAATTACATCAGAGTACTAGCTGGTAATTACCTCAGAGTACTAGCTGGTAATTACCTCAGAGTACTAGCTGGTATCAAATGTTGGTATCGACTAATTTTTAAGAGACCCAGTACATGAGCACAGCATCTGCCCGATAACTGATACCAGTTTCAATATCAAAGCCTCCCTAATTGTAATTACCATTCACTCCATTACATGTACTCATGTACCATGTTAG
>NC_051237.1:26320090-26327590 GCF_015220715.1 Pygocentrus nattereri | reverse complement strand
AGTTCTCTAAACTCTCATAAAACAGCGTCTCAGTCATCAGGCAGTGAATTCAGAACCAGCTCATGTAGGAACTTTCTGTAGGAGCTTTTAGAGGGACGTCTGGTTCCCATCACCACCACTGTGAACGGTTCTGACTCGGTGAGTTTATCTAGAACGGAGCGTTTCACACCAAACCGCTCAGAACCGCTCTGTTTACATCTGAACTATTTGATTCATATACAGTAAATGGGAGGGTTTTACAAAAGATTTCAAACATTGCTGTGAGAATTTGATTGAGCATTAGTGAGGTCAGGTGCTGTTGTTGGATAGTCAGTTCTGGGTCACTGATGGATGGAGCTCCATCATCAGAGAACACAGTTCCACTGCTCCACAGCCCAGTGCTGGGGGGCTTTGTACCCCATATATGTATCTTTTCTGTCGTGCTTGTCTGTGTGCATAATTAGTGTTAATTGATTATGTTGCAGGTTCCGGCTCTAATTACTGAGTTTTGCTTACTGTGCACCTGTTACCTGGAATAACATGCAGAACTAAAGTCTGAAGTTTAGCTCATTTTTATTCTTAGGGCTTTTTTCACTTCTATTTCTTCATGCTTTAGTTGATGCACTTGTTTTTAGATTTTAATTGTTAATGATTTTATTAGCAGCAGTTTGAAAAGACGTGGTGGATCTTCACGAGTCTCTTTAGGAGGAAGAGTGTTCTAGCCTTCACCCTCCTAACTTGGTTGTATCATGTGATAGAGAGGCATCTAGATGACAAAAACCAGGACAAATGATCGCAAGCACTATAAAAACACTAAAGCACTATTATTAATCAGTTTCAATATATAATTATTTATAGTCAATAACCATAACAGTAACTGTATTGCCTTTGGATTCATAAGCTAGAGAGCTTTTCTTAGCTTGAACTGGAGCAAGGGCAGCCTGAATGGTATCAAGATGAAGAGGGACGTGTGCAAATCGGCGCTGTTAACATGGTTATTTGAGCTGAACAGCAGAACTATATGCTAATCAGCCTGTTGAACTTTGCTTAATGCAAACGTGCTTGATAGGAGCGTTCTGAATGAAGAACCGCACGGAAAGTATAGTTTTCTTATTTAAACATTTGACCTCAGAAGTTAAACATAGGCCACAATACACTCACTGGCCACTTTATTAGAAACACTTGCCTTGTGCTTCCACTCACTGGCCACTTTATTAGAAACACTTGCCTTGTGCTTCAACTCACTGGCCACTTTATTAGAAACACTTGCCTTGTGCTTCAACTCACTGGCCACTTTATTAGAAACACCTACCTTGTGCTTCCACTCACTGGCCACTTTATTAGAAACACTTGCCTTGTGCTTCCACTCACTGGCCACTTTATTAGAAACACCCGCCTTGTGCTTCCACTCACTGGCCACTTTATTAGAAACACCCACCTTGTGCTTCCACTCACTGGCCACTTTATTAGAAACACTTGCCTTGTGCTTCCACTCACTGGCCACTTTATTAGAAACACCCGCCTTGTGCTTCCACTCACTGGCCACTTTATTAGAAACACCTACCTTGTGCTTCCACTCACTGGCCACTTTATTAGAAACACCCACCTTGTGCTTCCACTCACTGGCCACTTTATTAGAAACACTTGCCTTGTGCTTCCACTCACTGGCCACTTTATTAGAAACACTTGCCTTGTGCTTCCACTCACTGGCCACTTTATTAGAAACACCTACCTTGTGCTTCCACTCACTGGCCACTTTATTAGAAACACTTGCCTTATGCTTTCATTCATTGGCAAACCTGAAGTAAACCATTTAGAAACACAGTAGGAATCCAAAGTAGAAACCCATATTAGACCCACAGAGCCTGGTAGAAGCCTATAGTAGAGACCTAGGTTCCCCCAGTGGGTGGACGCCTGACCCGGCCAGGCCAACCAAAGATGAGTTGTTAACCTTTCCTTCAGGACATATTGAGCAAAAGGTGAAGGCCTATCGCTGACGGTCACGGAGTAGCCCAGCTCTCACCTCTGACTGAAATAGCCGTCCCTCATGCCTGGCCGTTAGGTAACACATAATCAGAGAGAGAGGCGCATTATCGGCCTGGGCCGGCTCCTCCACTGCTGCACTAATGATCCGTGCTAAAGCTTAGCTTATCTAATGATAGGAGCCCGTGGCCCTGCATGGAGAGGCTGATGTAGCGGCCAGCTCAAAGCCTATTGAGTGTCCGCTGGAACGACAGCTGAGGTTGTCTTTGT
Organism: Pygocentrus nattereri; assembly: GCF_015220715.1. Taxonomy (NCBI): domain Eukaryota; kingdom Metazoa; phylum Chordata; class Actinopteri; order Characiformes; family Serrasalmidae; genus Pygocentrus; species Pygocentrus nattereri. Next base: position 26,325,358 of record NC_051237.1, on the reverse strand, counting down.
GCTCAGTGGAGGAGGGATGAGGTGAAGGAAGGAGGAGGGAGGAAAGTTCTCCTCACATGAGGAGCTAATGACTTGGCCTTCAGGCGCACATGCTTTGCTACAGGCAGCCAAAATTTGGGACTCCTTGAACATAAGCGCAAGCACATGACACAGCAGGGCTGAGCTTACTGCACACTGTGATGTATTTAAGAGTGACTTATTATCTCGTATGGGATGCTTTTCCAAAGCATAACTGCGTCCGTGCAGGAGAAAAGTCTCTGATTCCCTGTGTTATGTTGGCCGAGGCATGTTCAGTGTCTGAAGTCTCCTTCTTTAGGTTCGCACTGGAGCTGCAGCACTGTCTGAAAGTATTTGCCGCTCTGGTTTTGCATATCCGCTGCACTGAATGGTTTCAGATCCTCATACAAAATGTAACATTAGACAAGTGAAAACATGTGAAAACACAAAACAAAGTCCATAAATGTTCATTTCATGCACTGAAGTCAAAATCTTCTGCATGATCCACGTGAAAAGATCACCTTTGTGACTGCAACCAAACTGGAGATCAGTCTTCCCTCCACTGTAGAGGAATGTTGGACCACTCTTCTTTACAGAATTGCTTTAATTTATCCACATTGAAGGGCTTTTGGGCATGAACTGCTTGTTTAAGGTCCTGCCAGCATCACACTGAGGTTCAAGTCAGGACTTCGACTGCAAAACCTGCGCTTGAGCTTCAGATCGCAGACTGATGACCAGACATCCAGTGTCCTAAGCCCTGAAGCAGCAAAGCACGCCCACACCATCACACTACCACCACCATGTTTCACTGCTGGCATGATGTTATTATTGTGCAATGCTGTGTTATTTTTCTACCAGAAGTGCCAGGAACCAAAATAAATGGTATTACCATTTTCCCCTAAGTCTCTTTCTAATGGTGGAATCATGAATGCTGACCTAAGGTGGGCAAAGCCAGAAGTTTTGTAGGTGTTTATCTGGGTTCTTCTTTGGCTTCCTTAATGAGTCGTCACTGTGCTATTGGAGGAGTTCTGGTAGGCTGATTTACTACTGTTCCAAGTCTTCTCCATTTGGAGATAATGGCCTTATTGTGGTTCTCTGGAGTCCCAGAGCCTCAGAAATGGCCCTGTAACCTTTTCCAAACTGATATATTTCAATAATTTTCTTCTTTATTCAACCTTCAACAGTTTAGCTCCGCCATTCTTGCTGAAGTTACAAGGTGTGTTTCAGCTGCACAGCTTTTTAAATTAGGCACAGTAAAGCACAGCCAAACAGGACAGAGCTCATTTACATACACTCACTGGCCACTTTATTAGGTACAGTCGCTTGTAACACAAGCTAATCAGCCAATCACACGGCCGCAACTCACTGCATTTAGGCCTGTAGAGGTGGTCAAGACGACTTGCTGAAGTGCAGACCGAGCATCAGAACGGAGAAGAAAGGGGATTTAAGGGTCTTTGAACGTGGCGTGGTTGTTGGTGCCAGACGGGCTGGTCTGAGTATTTCAGAAACAGCTGATCTGCTGGGATTTTCACACATAACCATCTCTAGGGTTTACAGAGAACGGTCAGAAAAAGAGGAAATATCCAGTGAGCGGTCAGTTGTGTGTACAAAAATGCCTTGTTGATGTGAGAGGTCAGAGGAGAATGGGCAGACTGGTTCCAGATGATAGAAAGACAACAGGAACTCAAATAACCAACCAGAATCTCTGAGGAACGTGTCCAACACCTTGTTGAAAGCCTGCCACGAAGAATTAAAGCAGTTCTGAAGGCAAAAGGGGGTCCAAGCTTTTACCTAATAAAGTGGCCGGTGAACTGACAAGTAAACTGACAAGTAAGACAGACAAAATAATGAATGTAATTGATCATGTAAATTTATTTTTCATATATTAGACCACAGAAATATCATAAGTAGAGCTCAGAGGAATAAAAGTGGTGCTTTATTACTGTTCACTGTGTGAGCAGCCATGTGGATTTGACATGAAATGCTGAATTTGAAGTATAGAACACATTCCCGACTTTTGGAGTAGCATTTCCCAGTCCAGAGGTTGGAAGTTTGAAGCTGTGAGCGTTAGTTAAACGCTTCTCTCAGCCTCATCGGTTAGACAGAGATCAGAATTCTGTGTCTGAACTGTATGTTCTCTCCCTACAACACTCAATACTCCCACACTGTGGTGAAGAAAGCCTGACTGGCCACGAAATAGGCAAACAAATGAATTAGTCCAGACGTGATATTCAGCTTCCTACCTGTAACATAAGCTTATCTTGCTTGCTTCTGCTTTTTAGCCAGCTGATTGGAAAAACACTTCACAACAGCCAAATCCACCCGAAGCAGTTCAAAAGGTTATTCCACCTTCCAGACGCATCATTACAGGGGTGATTTCATATCTTTAAACTGGAAAACCTTACTCTCCAGACTTCTGCAGAGATGTTAGGCATGTTCATAGCTGTTGTAGTGATGCTCACGTTCTTTATTTTTATTTTCACCCAGTTCCGCTTGACGTCCAGTCAAACAGGCTCTGAAGCAGCACACCACCACACTACCTCCACCATGTTTCACTGCTGGTGTGATGTTCTTATTGTGAAAGTCTATTTTTAGTTTTACACCTGTTTTATTTTTGGCTCATGCAGGCAAGTTCATAGCAGATGCAGCGACGGTTACACTCTTCATTTGTGGACGAAGTGGGTCTTATGTTACTGTTAGTAAATTCTTAGTAAATTTGAAAACGGATAAAACCAAAGATGCTTCCGTCTACTGCCAGGCCGTGAATTTATCAGAAAACTTTGAAGTGATAAATGCGTTCTGGTGAAGCGTTTGTGGCCTACTCGTGTAGTTATAACAGAAGAATAAAATCTATCTTTAAGACCACATTTCACAGATACTTTATTTGAGATTAACTACACAAGTTAACGCAATTAATCATGAGTAATTACTAGTTTGGTAGCCCTAAATTGAACCTAAATCGAACCTTGTTTCGCCAAAACGTTAATGTAACAAGATTTTTGTTTATTGCACCATTTCTGTCCCTTTGTCATTACATTTTGCATTTTCCAGTAACAAAAAGGTAGCAAAAGGTTTGGTTCCAACCGCAACAATATAAGATACTGTAAGATGTATATCGTTGCTGTCTGAACAAAACCTTGTATTTCCAACATGGTAACTTCACAGGAGAAGGAAAAAACCTGCTTTACTTTTAATGTAAGTCAATGGAACCAGATTTCTTGCGAGTCTTTTTTAGCCATTGCTGTTTGTCCGTTCATCATGAAGTTTACACACAATGTAAAGAACAACAGGTACTTTCAAATTATCTCAAAAACTGAAAAACATCAAAAATGGATATACAATGATATACATACACCCTCAGAAAAAAAGGTAGTAAACTGTCTCTGGGTCAGTCCCCCCTCGTCACTGGGGTGGGACCCTCAAGGCTCCATCTCAGTACCTTTAGTTAGGGAACATAACTGAACCATAATCCACTGAGATGATCTGTTCTAAGCTGGACTGACTCCACACACCCCTCCTCGCCTCCAGGCTTTTACTCTACTGCTCTGTTTTAAAACATTCGGTTATGAAAAGGAACAAATACGAACTTTTCACCTGGAGGACCTGATTTAAGCTTCACAATCAGACCTTAAAACCACTGTAGAACCTCTGGCAGACGTTCATATCTAGAGCGATCTACACTTTGCACAGATAGGCGAAGGTATTGTTAGGAGTCTTGCCCAAGGACTCTTATTAGTATAGTGCAGGGTGCTTACCCAGGCCAACGGATTGGACCCCAGTCCACAGCATACTAGGCAGAGGTAATACCCACTACACTACACCAACCACCTTGTACCTGTATACCTTTGAGGGAACACTTACACTGTTTATATGTGTGTACAGTCCACTTGTTGAGCTCATGTGTTACACGTCAGCACAGATTCATCAAAAAACTACCCTGTTGTGCCGTGAGAGACGCTGCCGATTCATAACCATACACACCTGTTCAGACATGCAAAGAAAATCATGCAAATCCATGCATGAGTATCATATTGCATGGCAATAAAGGTCTCGCGCGGACCTTTAGATGGCGTGCACTGAGAGACGCAGCTGCCTGAGTCAGCAAGCAGCCGTGCACCGGGCCTTAAGAAGCCATTAAGAAAAAAGTCCTTGTGATTTAAGGCTAATGAGAGGAGGCTTTGATGAACTTAATCTCCTTAAGTAAAGCATGGCTTCCAATGTGAGGGGGACATCTGCCCTTAGCCGCTGCCTGTTGGGTTCGGCACAGGGTTTACTCTGTGTTACAGTGCAGAAAGTACATTAAGTGCATGCTTTGGCAAAAAAAATGAACAAAATGCATGTATCTCATTTACAAAATAAAAGTCCTGACTGTGCCATTGGGCTTAGCGGCCTGCTGTGCACAACGAACAAATGCATTCAGGAGCTTCCAGGGTTGTTTTCCTGAATCCCGCCCATACTTTTGTGCATGTTGTGCATGTTGTGCATGTTGTGAGCCTGACGCAGTTTGAGCTGAAGTACACAGTGACTTACACTCGTCCTCATCCGACTGCTTTGGTTGAACGTTTGTTTTCACTCATTTTTGACAGACTTAGTGCAGAAGTGAAGTGAGCATGGGGGACGGCACGCAGCCCATTGAGTCGCGCCGTGAATGCTGAGATCCTGTTGCCAAGGAAACGGCGGCTCTCATAGGCTTTCGAGCGAAGGGGAAGGGGTCACGTGACTGGAGGGGGGAGCTTTGACGTCATGGGCACTTTGGAGCTGAGGGCTAAGCTGAAGGCTGAGTGCTGCCAGTGTGAGTGGTGGAGTTTAGAGTCGCGGCTGTCGTTCGTCCTCTCTCTCTCTCTCTCTCCCTCTTTCACGCACTCTCACACTCTACCTGTTGCAGCTGTTCCATCCATCATCTGAAGCCTCTGAGAGCTGAGCCCTCATTCTCCCAGGACTTCCTCCAGGTTATGGACATCTAAACCCTTCCAGCACAAGCACCAGCGGCAGTTCACACCTACCTGAGGTGAGCTTGTCTTCATGTCGTGTCTCTCTTTCAGATGCTATCTCTCGTTCTGGAAGCATCAGGTGCTTGTATGAGCCTGCAGACAGGGAAAGAGGCTCTTTTTCACCCAAAACAGGCCTTGAGGCTTCCTCTGTGTGAAACTTTCTTGATCCCTTGAGGGATAAGAGGCTTCTCAAGAAGCCCTGAGGGTCCTACAGTGTTTCCAGTGCTGCTGCAGAAGACATTAAGCTCTTTTGCACTACAACATGTTGAGACCTACTCAG
>NC_051237.1:26295090-26315090 GCF_015220715.1 Pygocentrus nattereri | reverse complement strand
CGGACACATCAAACAAAGAAGCTGGACGATGGACTGACCGCCCCAGAGTCCAGACCTCAGCACCACTGAATGGGTTCGATTACTACAGAAAATCATCAACCAGCTTCTCAGACTGAGCTTTGGAGGCGTGTCTGCAGGTTCTTTGAGGAACTTTCATTAAATATCTGAAAGGTGGTCTCTGACTTTTACCTGGTACAGTAGCGAACAGTTTAGTGGCCTTTTATCACCATTTGTGCTCTGAATGTGTGCACATGCTCAGAAACTACCGCAGTGCACCCAGCAATAAAGGCAGCACAGAGCTTCTTTTACACAGCGATAGGAAACACAGTAGCTCACAGAAAGCTTCAGTTCCACGTGAGAACAAAGACCAACGTTCTGAAAGGACCGCTGACAAAATCCCGAGCATGATAGAGTTAAACATGCTGGAGCAGCTACAGAAGCTGGAAAAATAGTGAACATGAATGAACACAATTAGCATTAAGCTGCAGCCAGTACTCTCAGTGCCTTCTAGGCCTCAGAAAAGCCCTAATGTGATGTTTAGTTACACGCTTACTGCATGATCTTATTTCATTTTTAATATTCATTGGAAACAAAAGGGTTAAGATTTTGCTCAAATGAAATGATTTTTCAATCAATCAATCAATCAATCAATCAATCAACCTTTTTTGGTCTCTCACCTGCAATGTCGCTGAGCCAGTACAGAAATCAGGGACTGAGGAAGTTAAACAGTAAAAACATAACAAATGGTAAAAATAATAATAGTCATAATAGTAGATTAAAAAAATGAACCATTACAACAATATAGTAACTTAATGAATAAAAAAAAAAGAAAAATATATTTAATATATTTAACAAATGAAGAAATAAAATATAAAAGAAATCGGCGGTATCTACATAGATAAACTAAGCAAACTCTCCCATTGGTCAGGTCTTCAGGAGCTGGACTGAAGGCCTTACACATCAGATTAACCATTTGTTTGCTTTGATTTAAAATGGGAGCAATTGTGTGAAGGAAAATTGTCATTTGAGTTCCTTTTGGAAGTTTGGAAGAGCCGTAGTCTACGCAGTGTTCCGGTTAGTTGTTAGAAATGTAAAACAGCGGCGGCAGCCCTCTGTCGGGACTCTTTACTGAAGACGTCACTGTACAAACTGACCAACGCAAGCGTAAATATATGATGATGTCCGTCAGAAGCTTCAGGTAAAGCATGCGGAATGGCTTACAAGCTTCAGGTGTCTAAATTAGCACAGGAAAAAAGTTTTATTAGCTTATCATTATTAGCTTATTCATTAGCTTATCGCTACGATACTGCTAGAATCCCATAGGGGCGCTAACAGAAATGACCATTTTTTCAGACATGGTTTTCCCTGCAGCTATTTCATGCCTGAGCTCCATGCAATGAACCACAGGCTAATATCCTCCGCTCAGCCATTCCCAGTGATTGATAGCAGAGAAGGATCGCACAAGTAAACCTCTCTGAGTCTCGGCGCTAAAAATATGACCCCAACAAATATTTACCCTCACTCTGAGCGGCGTGGACCGGCTCTGCCGTCATCGTGCCCGGCCGCAATGACAGAACGCGCTCCGCTCCAGACTTCGAGTGCCGTTCTCACAGATGCTTCAGACTCCAGGAATGACAGAGGATTGTATTGGGGTTAAAGAAGGACAGTTTACCCAGAGTTCACGCTAATTTTAGGCTGAGATTGATGGTTGGGGCTGAGGTTTGGGTTTAAATGTGAACAGGAGAGAAAAAAAGCCAGGCTAAATGACTGGGGGCCTCAGAAACACAGAAATCTCTGATTCGTTTTATGTCTGAATGTAAAAATAGACTGGGCTGAAACTCGGTGACCCTGTGCCGGACATTGTATAACCAGTTTATAGCAAGACACAATCATGAGATTTATTTTTTTGGTGCATACATCCGCTCTGGGTCTAAGACTGGTTCTCCGAGTTTGCTTGTTCTGTTTTTTTTTAAATAAGACTCTTGCATCTTCACTTTGAAGGCTCAGTTCTTTGAGGCTCGGCCAGTGTTTGTTATTAAAGGGCCCATATCCTATATTTTCATATATTTAATCTTTACTCCCCCCGGCAGCCCACTTAATGTGTACGTTTATATACCCGAAACATCTATAATTAGATTTTGCATCATTTTACAACATTTTAGTTTGAATTGAAGCAGATACTTTTTTTGTTGCTATGCCTTTAAGACTGATATATGTAAATGAGCTCTGTTCTGATTGGCTGCGCTCTGTTGTACCTAACTCAAAAAGCAGGAAACACTCCTTAGAACTTTGGAGCTAAAGTGATGGTGCTGAATGGGTGGATATATATGAATATTTGTGACATCACAAAAACAATTCATTTAAAAAATTTTTTGCAGTTCAGTTACCATATATGGACGGTATGGATGTACATTTTTAAAAAATTTAACACTGTTCATGTGAAACACCAACCTTATGTATATATATATATATATATATATATATATATATATATATATATATATACATAATGAGAGAAATCATGTTTTTACACTTGCTGTATTAGACATATAAATTATAATATTATATCGCTGCTGTCAGAACAAAACCTCTTATCTCCACTTTTGTCGATTCTCAGTTTTTGACATAATTTGAAAATGCATGTTGGCCTTTACATTATATGTAAATTTCATGACGGATGGACCAAAACAAATGGCCGAAAATGACTTGGAAAAAACTCTGGTTCCATTCACTTGCATTGAAAGCAGTGCCTGTTTTTTCCTTCTCCTGTAAAGTCACCGTTTTGGAGACGCGAGGTTTTGACAGCAGCGATATGCCCCCTTTAGAGGAATAGCCAGTAACATCTGCAGCCAGTCATGCTAATGTTTCTGGCTTGTAGTGAACGGAAGCCTCGTGCATCATGCTAATTGATGGCTGTGGTCATTTATGGTCAAAGCAGGTCATGTGAGAGGATCAGAGATGGACTCTGCTCAAAAGAGAGTGGACTATCACCTTTGGCCTTAAAATCCCTGAGTAATCGCTCAGCATCCAGCGGCGCTGTTCTGTTAGCGCAACCTCAGCTTAGATTCATCAGTGCTCGGACAGGCTTTGCTAACATGTTGACAACCACAAAACCTCAGGTCACTGTGCTGACTTTAACACCCCTTTGTGTTGAAACCTCATTTCTTTACGCGAACCTGTTAGACAGCTGTGCTTTTAAATAAGACACTCAGAAACATGTTTTTTGGAGTTGAACCCACAATTTAGTTAGCGCTAATGCTAGGTCTCCCACTGTCACACAGTCTAACGAAGCTAGGAGGTTGAGGAGTCACTTTTCTTAAAGCGCCACTCATTTTCATGATTTTCTGGTAACTATTCTCTGGTGTTTTGTGGCGTTTTGATTATTTCTGCTGTTTGATTTGAGTCGGGTGGGACGAAATCTGCCGTCCGATCTGCCAAAGCACCAGTCAGAGTTAGCCGTACGTTGACATAAAGTGACCGCTGTCCGGCTGCTCTGAGCCCCAGACAAACCTCCCAGCGCACAGCTTCTTTAAACTTTTATTAAGTGACCCTTATCAGTCCCACAATGGGGAAATTTCACCTCTGCATTTAAACATGAAGTGAAGTGAAACACCACATACACACTAGTGAGAACAAACACACTAGGGGGCAGTGAGCACACTGGCCCAGAGCGGTGGGCAGCCCAATCCGCAGCGCCCGGGGAGCAGTTGGGGGTTGGGTGTCTTGCTCAAGGACACCTCAGTCATGTGCTGTCGGCTCTGGGGATCGAACCGGCGACCTTCCGGTCACGAGGCTGGATCCCTGACCTCTAGGCCCACGACTTTTCTAAGTGTGTTAACGGTGCTTGTTATGAAGGTTCACTACACAAGTAAACGCTGCTTCCCGTTAGCCACCTGTTGCAGGATGCTACGGTGAGTGATTAACTTTATTACAAGGGTGTGAAAGCCAGCAGAAAGGCCTGATTCAGTCCTTGTTGTCTGTTGGCCTTTGGGGTGAAATTCAGTGCAGGGCTAATGAATGAGCTCATAAACATTGGTGCATTGTTTACATGATGCTACTGTATGCTGGAACAACAGCTGCTTACCCTGTAGCCTTATTTAGGGCACGTTTCCTTTTGCTGCAGCGCTGTGGTGTTGTAGATGCGCCTGGCCTATGTTTAGCGCTCTGACTTGCACAAAAGTCACTGATATGCTGCCTCGTTTTGCCTCGCCAGTCATTTGTTTATCAAATATTGGCTTTTTAATAGCTCGTTCAAGCAGAATGTCATCGTCGTCTCACAGATGCGCCGGCAGGGCAGCGACGGGCTAAACGTCAGGGTTAAAGGGAAGTCGTTTCAGAAGAACACAGCGCCAGGCTTATTTGAGTTGAGGTTTGATGGGTGTCAGAGGAGGAACTTTGCTTCTTCTGCATTAAAAGGTGTCTGACATCTGTAATTCTTGTCTTTGTTGCTGGGCTATTACAGCACTGAATGCTTTTGGGGAGGGATAAAGGAAGTAGTTGCTGAGGGACATGGTGTGAGGACAGTTTGGATGTCCAGTGCAGTTTCTCCCTCACAATAACATCACTGTCACAGTCAGAAAATAAACACAGAGCTGCTCCTGACGTTAACCCTTAGATGTTGGAGTAATTTCTGGCAGTAGCAAATGCCTGGGCCTTCTAGGCCTTCAGAGAGGGTTCCGTGATTTCTGTGAAATAAAAAAATGCTCGTCTGTAATTTTTAGGTTATTTCTATTTAATAGAATCATCATATGTGTATTTTAACTCTGAGAAGTATTATACTAATACCTTTATTTTATTGTTTAGTTTCTATAGAAGCCTAGTTTCTAGGCTTATTATATACTAAGGCTTTCAATTCAGTGACTACAGGGTCTACCGTGCAAACAGTACAGTGTTTGAGCTATTCTTAGATCATTGAAGTGTGTAATACCCGCCGTGGACCCTGTCCAATCAGGAGTGCTTTCTCTGTTGTATCTAGGTAGATACAGCCTAGCCTGCTCTCCCATTGGTTAGGTCTTCAGGAGCTGCACTGAAGGCCTAAAACGTTAGGTTGACTACCAGCGTAATCAGGAATCAGCCAATCAAAGTTTTTATTGACAATGGATGGGTTCAATTTCATGAGAAAAAAAGAATGTCACTCCAGCCCTTCTGGACGTTCTAGATACACCTTGAGAGTCGTAACAGGTTCCGGTTAGTTGTTAGGAATGGAAAACAGCTCTGTGTCAGAACTGATACACACAAACCCAGATATATGATAGTGTGTGTCTGTGTTTAACTTAGAATGGCCAAAAAATGTTCACGTACACCGGTGTTAGCTTAGTGACTGCATAGTACTGGAAAACCCGTAGGTGTGCTAGTTAGTATTATCATATAGATCATATATCATATAGATAGTTTTCTTTGACATCTATGACCTGAACTGAAGGCCCAGCTCTGATTACATTATGATTTACCACTGATGTGAAGCAGCTGAGGGGGATTACAGTGAGGAAAGTGTACGTGAGGAATGTTAGCAGAAGTTAGGATCATGGTTTATGGCCCAAACAGAAGGTGTAGCTCTAATAGTCGCAGTTCCCCATTGCCAAATTCATGCTGTATTCATGCTGTAACTGAGTCGGAGCTCGTCGAATCACAAGCTGAGAAACTGGGCAGATTGTAAATGAAGATCATTCTGCTGTGTACAGTTTTGTTTTTGCACCCTTTGCTTTTTCTGTCATTGCTTGACATGAAAACAAACAAGAAAAGCCAGAAACGAAGATACAAACCTGTCCATGCACAAAGGCATGCAAAAGTTTGTGCACCCCAGGTCAAATTCCATGTTTTGTGGATTTTTATCAAGTGTAAATTAGTGAACACATCCTCTCCAGAGAACACACCTCTGCACATTTTAACATGCAAATTATTGTTCATTTGCTGAATGTAGCCTCTTAAACTCCTCGGGACCACCGGTGGGTCCGGAACGCACTCGGTCATGTTCTCCATAACGTTCATACTCCATAAGCTCCATTCAGAAGCTGGGCGTCGTGTGAGGCTGTAGCTCTTCTCTCCAGTCTAATAGACGGTGACGTCATTTTAAACCCTTATAATAAAAGAAGCTGAACTTTGTTTTTCTACTGAAAGTCGAGCCGTTTTTCCCCAAATCTGGGCTCTAAACTATAAACAGACGGCGTCTCTTCAGTGATCTGCTCTGGAAACATCACTTTTAGAAAATAACACAAAGAGCACAGATCGTAGATCATAAAACACATGTTCTGTTCATTTGAAGAGCATTTACAAAAAAAATGATAAATAAATAAAATAAAAATATTGATGTGTTTCATGTAGTTGCTGAATAATTTGGTCACGAAAATTCAGATGGAAAACACAAAATAGAAAAAATACAAAAAAGTTAACATTTCGTGGGGAAAAAAATGAAAGCATTTTAAAAATTAGAGCATGTTTTGTTTTGATGATGGTTTTCAGCAAATAAATAGATGTCACACTAATGTTTATATATGCCAATGCATAGGAACAATATAGCAAAACGTCAGTGTGATAACTCGATATCTAAGCGTACAATGCCCCTCTCTCTCTCTCTCTCTCTCTCTCTCTCTCTCTCTCTCTCTCTCTCTCTCTCTGTCTCTCTCTCTCTCTCTGTCTCTCTCTCTCTCTCTCTCTCTCTCTCTCTCTCTGTCTCTCTCTCTCTCTCTCTCTCTCTCTCTCTGTCTCTCTCTCTCTCTCTCTCTCTCTCTCTCTGTCTCTCTCTCTCTCTCTCTCTCTCTCTCTCTCTGTGTCTCTCTCTCTCTCTCTCTCTCTCTCTCTCTCTCTCTCTCTAGCTCTCTCTGTCTCTCTCTCTCTCTCTCTGCCTCTCTCTCTCTCTCTCTCTCTCTCTCTCTCTGTCTCTCTCTCTCTCTCTGTCTCTCTCTCTCTCTCTCTCTCTCTCTCTCTCTCTGTGTCTCTCTCTCTCTCTCTCTCTCTCTCTCTCTGCCTCTCTCTCTCTCTCTCGCTCTCTCTCGCTCTCTCTGTCTCTCTCTCTCTCTCTCTCTCTCTCTGCCTCTCTCTCTCTCTCTCTCTGTCTCTCTCTCTCTCTCTGTCTCTCTCTCTCTCTCTGTCTCTCTCTCTCTCTCTCTCTCTCTGCCTCTCTCTCTCTCTGTCTCTCTCTCTCTCTCTGTCTCTCTCTCTCTCTCTGTCTCTCTCTCTCTCTCTCTCTCTCTCTCTCTCTCTCTCTCTCTCTCTCTGGCTGTCCCTCACCCTCTCCTTCTCGGGATTACGCCAAGGCTCGGTGGGGTTAAGCTGTGGCTATAGGATATAAATAAGAGCTCATAAGTGTTATGTAAGTAGCGCACAAGGTGTCTTGTCCCAGGAGAGAGAGGGCTGAAGGGACAGGTAGCTCCAGGACTCTCTGCTGCGCTTCTTAACAGGCCAAACCAGGTGCTGACCTTCAGTGACGCTCAGCGTTAAGATAGGATGATTTGAAGGTGGTGACGCAGCTGTGCTGATTCTTATTGGCTGAGCTGCTGTACACACACACACGACGGCGCACATCAGAGTTCGGTATTAAAGCAGCCCAGCCTGCTGTTAATGATGTAACTGTGTACTGCAGTTATTATCAGTAGTAAAGTTAGTTAATGAACATCACTGCAGTCTGTCTTGTTGTGTTTTGTGGATGTTTTATAAAAGCAAAAATGAACTCTGGGTGTGTTATAATGGCTTTAAACTGTTTCTCATCAGCCCAACACCACTTAACTGCGGGAAAATCACTGTAAGGCTCAGCCTTCTGCACCTTTTAGCCAATATATACTACATAATCTGGTTATTTTCGATTGTAAACTCTAATGACAAGGTAAGAAGTTTGTCCAGGTAGTTATTTTTCAAAATAATTCTGAATCCTAAGAAAACATGTGAACAAAATCGAATAATGATGTAATTCAAGAGTAACTGTCAAAAGAATCCTAATTTGAGACTGAATTGTTTTCTACGGAATTATGACTTGAGGTTGACTCATTTCCTGAAGCACCGTAGTTTTAGACGGAATGATTTTCTAAACGATCCCACTTTAAGATTTTATCATTTTTTAAGGAGTGACAATTTGAGATGGATTTGTTTCTCAAAAAGAATCCTTATTTGAAACTGAATCGTGTCCGAAGGAATTGTCATTTGAAATCGAATCATTTCCTTAAAAAAAATCATGATTTAAGGTTGAGTTGTTTGCTAAAGAATCATAATTTGAAATGGAATCATGTTCTACAGAATCATGATTTGAGAGTGGATTGATTTTTTTAAAGACTCATAATTTGAGATTGAATCGTGTTCTAAAGAATCCTAATTTGAGATTTGACTCATTTTCCTATGAATTTTAATTTTTGGACTGAATCATTTGTGAAAGATTCAAGCAAGCAAGCAAAATGTATTTATATAGCGCTTTTTACAGCAGGTGTTGTCACAAAGCAGCTTTACAGAACAATCAGTATTACAGAGAGAAGAGAAAAGAAGAAAGAAAATCCGGGTCCGAGCCCCCATGAGCGTCGCCAGCGGCGACAGTGGTGAGGAAAAACTCCCTAAAAGAGGAAGAAACCTTGAGAGGAACCAAGACTCAGAAGGGGAAGCCATCCTCCTCTGGTCGACACTGGATAGCAAACATTATTAGTATGAAGTTTTATAGTAAAGTGGGAAAAGAAAGATCTGAGGGTGAGGACTGCACAGCGCTGTACAGCAAGAAGCTCAGTGGTGGTCAAACCGGTCCAGAAGGCTGGTGAGCAGCGGCACCAATCAAGGCAGTAGAGGCAGCAGCATCAGACGCACAGGATGGGCAGCTGATCAACTCGGCAGAGAAAGGAAAGAAAGACGCGGTCAGTTCTGTAGAGAGTGGCTGACCACAGATTACAGTAAAACAGAGCAGCAGAGACTCCAGCAGGTCCAGATCTGACAGGGAGACTAATCACCAAATGCTTGACTGTACAAATAAGTTTTTTGCCTAGACTTAAAGATTGAGGCAGTGTCTGATTCCCGAAAGATTCCTAAAGAGTGAATCATTTTCTAAGGAATGTTAGCTGTTTTCTAGAGAATCACTATTTGAGATTGAATCGTTTTCCTATGAATTTTAATTTTGGACTGAATCCTTTTTGAAACATTCCTACTTTAAGAGTGAATCATTTTCTAAGGAACGCTGTTTTCTAGAGAATCACTATTTGAAATGGAATTGTTTTATATAGAATTGTGATCATTTTCTAAAGGAACATAAATCGACATTGAATTGTCTTCCAAAGAATCAAAATCTGATTTGAAATAGTTTTGTATAGAATCGTAATTTCGTATTAAACTGTTTTCTAAAGAATAATAATTTGTTACTGAATCGTTTGCTGTAGACTCTTATTTAAATTTTAAGAGTTGCCGAGTTCTTCAGGCCTCATGTTCTGTGTTTCGGTGTGTAAAACTGCAGAGCATCTCTCCTCTCAGTAGGTGTTTGCTGTAAATGTTGGGGAAATAGTCCTCTGTGAGCTGACCGTACACGTCTGATATGAATCAGTCGCTTAATGAACGGCCAGACCTTGACAAACACAATAAAAATGAATGTAGGAGAAATTTGCTGCTGATATTTATGGACGGACTGACGTATCTCAGTACCTCTCAGAAGCATCGTTTATGCATGTTCAAAAGCAAAGCTGAGTCACCAGCAACACGGAAAAGCGGCCTATTATTCTGTGATGCAGTGTAAAGGCTTTAGAGAAGTGGCTCAGCGTCCGGAGGAGGATGCTGTTTGCTCAGCGTGAGGCCGCTGAAGGACTCTGGCCTGAAAATAAGCAAAGATGCGGCGACTAAACAGTCAAACCTGCGGAGCGCAGCTCGTTTGTCCACATGCAAATCTCAGAAATGCTCAGAGAAGAGTATAGAGTGCTACCAAAAGTGGGATGAAGCGTATGATGAAGGACTTGTGGTGATGGAAGTATAGGGCTGTACTTCAGTGCCACTTTATCTAACAATCAGAAAGCTTTTATTATATGATGGCTGTGGACAAAATGTTATAAAGCTCTAAAAACAACCAACAGAACACAATAAAACTAAAGCCAAAGTGGAATTAGACACTAAATGGAACTAAGGAGAAAGGAGATTGCTCACTAACTTGCTTGAGTAGAAGTAAAAGTATGATGGTTGGAAGATGCAATGCACGCCACATTTTCCATATTTTGCTAGATCCATGTTTTTATAATTCGATATTTGTGTTGGTTTAGTGGAAATAAGCAAACACATCCTCTACAGAGAAGACACTTTTAACATTTTGGGGCAAAAATAAAAGCGAAAAAACAGCGGCCTGTGCAGAAGTTATGCCACGTTTTATACTGCAAGGATTTTTTGTGTCAAACTCAGCAAATAAACAGACACTGTGCTCTACAATTTGCAGAAAAAGATTTCAGAGTGTTCTCTGCAGAGGACGTGTTCACTCATTTTCACTGAGAAAATCAACACATCGTGCCGTTCTCCAGTCCAAGCGCTGTTAAGTAGACGTACCAAAAGAGCCTCAACACTTTAGCAGGAGAGCCCTAAACGCTCACTGCTGACTGGAGACGGGTGTGTAGAGGAACCTAAAGCTGTTCTCCAGTCCAAGCGCTGTTAAGTAGAAGTACCAAAAGAGCCTCAACACTTTAGCAGGAGAGCCCTAAACGCTCACTGCTGACTGGAGACGGGTGTGTAGAGGAACCTAAAGCTGTTCTCCAGTCCAAACGTTGTTAAGTAGAAGTACCAAAAGAGCCTCAACACTTTAGCAGGAGAGCCCTAAACGCTCACTGCTGACTGGAGACGGGTGTGTAGAGGAACCTAAAGCTGTTCTCCAGTCCAAGCGCTGTTAAGTAGAAGTACCAAAAGAGCCTCAACACTTTAGCAGGAGAGCCCTAAACGCTCACTGCTGACTGGAGACGGGTGTGTAGAGGAACCTAAAGCCGTTCTCCAGTCCAAACGTTGTTAAGTAGAAGTACCAAAAGAGCCTCAACACTTTAGCAGGAGAGCCCTAAACGCTCACTGCTGACTGGAGACGGGTGTGTAGAGGAACCTAAAGCCATTCTCCAGTCCAAACGTTGTTAAGTAGAAGTACCAAAAGAGCCTCAACACTTTAGCAGGAGAGCCCTAAACGCTCACTGCTGACTGGAGACGGGTGTGTAGAGGAACCTAAAGCCGTTCTCCAGTCCAAACGTTGTTAAGTAGAAGTACCAAAAGAGCCTCAACACTTTAGCAGGAGAGCCCTAAACGCTCACTGCTGACTGGAGACAGGTGTGTAGAGGAACCTAAAGCCGTTCTCCAGTCCAAGCACTGTTGGTTCTTTGAGTAGTTATGGTTCTGTATATAACTACTGCCTTTACTAAAGAAGTATCGGGTCCGAAAACCACTTAAGTCCTGAGTTGCTGTGGTGGAACGTCTGAGACGTCTATCAGCGTAGGAGCCGAAGACTGTACGGTTCTATGCTTCTCATTCTGGTTCCTTTTGGTTCTAAAATAAATGGTCAGTGGACGGGGAGGCCTAAGTGACTCTTGGGCCAAGGGCGACGTTGTTGACATTTTTCCTCCGCCTCGCTCAGCAGATGTTGCGCTATATGTTTGTCTTTCCTCCGATAATCCCTCTCAGGTCTTTACTGTGGCTGAATGGAGATGTATGGGACAGATGACAACAGCATCCAGAGCGCTAATTCCGCTTCCAGCGCGCTTCCCGTCGCAAAGACCAAAACGCAGATAAAACGCAGAGATGGATAATAATCCCTCAACATCTGCTCAGTTTAGAGAAGCCAGTTCCTTCCTCACTGAGGTCTTTAATGGCTTTCAGTGGGTTTCAGGTGAACACGCCGCATGAAATTCATCAGCCTTTACGTGGCAGTGGTGAAAAGGACGCTGCAACACCATCAGTATAGACTGATTGTGTAATGTTGCGTGGGGGGGGGGGGGGGCAGGTGGGGTTTGGGCGGTGGTTTTTAGCCCTAATTGCCCCTCTGAGTGGTAGTTTATGTGCGGATGGAGATTAGAAATGATCTTTTTTCCACTGGCAGATATTTGTGTTTGTTTCAGTGGAGATAAACTGTACTACAGTCAGTATTTCTCTAAAAACCACCTGCTGGAACTGAATTTAGAGCCAGATGAGTTTGTTTTCGTGATTCATTTTCCTAATAATTCATAGGAGATCATTAATAATTCATAGGAGATAATTAATCATTCATAGGAGATAATTAATCATTCATAGTAGATACGGAATAATTTGTAGTAGATACTGAATAATTCACAGTAAATACTGGATTACTTGTAGTCTTAATGATATTTAATAATTAATAGCAGTTTCTGAATAATTCATAGTAGATATTTAATAACCCACAGCAGACACTCAAGATGAATCATTAAGATTAAAGCTAAATACCAAGTTTTCAGTTGAAATAATGTGTTTTTTGCGTTGTCCTGGCAGTGAAAGCCTGCAGAGGTTTTGTTTTGTATGTAGATTTTGATTGTAGACGTTTATTATACATGGTGCAGCATTAGATTACAAAATATAATTGTTTTTGTTTTACTTTCATATTTAAAGTATTGGTCTAAATGGGCTTTCTGAACTCTTTTTGGTCCTATTGGGCCGCGGGTGTTTCTATGGTCACTTGTCCCTCCCTCGCCCTGGAGGCAGGTGTACTGCATGTCCACCTGAGGCATGCGGTCAGTCACCATGGCATTGCGTAACCATGGCGTCAGCAGGGCGCTAACAGAGGCTCTAATAGTCTTAGAGTTAATTTGAGACTCTGATCTTTGAGCCTAGAAATGGAGTGTTGGGAGGTTTGATCCAGCGGGCCGTGCTGGGGGGTTATAAATACGAGCTAAGCCCCACTCCTCAGGACACAAGGTCCTGCCCTCTGGGGGGATCAGTGGCGATGTCATCATCGTACACCTGGAACATACATGAGAGAAAGAGGACTAAGCTGGAGACGCCTGACATGAACTCAGAGAAACAGAGAGAAGCATATATGTACACCGGTCAGGCGTAACGTTCTGACCACCTCCTCGTTTCTACGCTCACTGTCCACTTTATCAGCTCCACTTACTGTATAGCTGCTCTCTGTAGTTCTACAGTTACAGACTGTAGTCCATCTGTTTCTCTGATACTCTGTTACCCTGTTCTTCAGTGGTCAGGACCCCCATGGACCCTCACAGAGCAGGTGCTATTTGGGTGGTGGATCATTCTCAGCACTGCAGTTCTAGAAGTTACTCAGTGCTTGAGTTGCTAATTTTGTGCTTCTTTTCTAGTTGTTTTTTAAAGGTACTTTCACTTTTACTTGTAAAAGTCGTTCCACTGGAGGTTGGGATTAGCATGCGCCTCGGTCTCTGTTCAGAGATGATTACTCATCCAGGCTCTTCACAAAGTTTCCAGCAGCTTAAGACGCTTTAAAAGCAGAGAAAAACAAAACACTGATCATCTGCTGATGCTGGTTCATTTACCGAGTGTGTGTGTGTGTGTGTGTGTATGTGTGTGTGTGAGAGTCTGTGTGTGTGTCTGTGTGCGTATGTGTGTGTGTGAGAGTCTGTGTGTGTGTGAGAGTCTGTGTCTGTATGTGTGTGTGTGTGTGTGTGTGTGCGTATATGTGTGTGTGAGAGTCTGTATCTGTATGTGTGTGTGTGTGTGTGTGTGAGAGTCTGTGTGTGTGTGTCTGTGTGTGTGTGTGTGTGTGTGTCTGTGTGTGTGTATGTGAGTCTGTGTGTGTGTGTGAGATTCTACACTCTGTCTGTTTGATTCCTAAGCTGGGAGCTCATTATCGTGGCAGATTAATTGATTGATTGAGGAAGTGTCTCAGAGTGAGAGTGAATTTCCTCTCCACTTCGTTGCTAATGGACAGATTAGAAAGTCTGTCACCATGACAACACGGCGCAATATTATGCAAATGCAGCAAAGCCATTAAGCAATTAAAGCAACGACGGATGGCGATGCCGTTACACTCCCGCAGAGCAAAGGGGCATTTCAGTGTTCAGGATATTCAACATTCCTCACTGACAAACAACAAGGTAAACAAAAAAGCACAGGACAAAATGATCGATGAAAACTTGGTGTTTCGAATGTCTGATATGACATGAGTACGTTACAATAGTGCACATACAGCAGAACAGATAATAGTGCAAATATAATAGTGCAAATACAGCAGAGCAAAGCTAATAGTGCAAATACAGCAGAGCAATTATAGTAGTCTAAATACAAGAGTAGGTCTAATTATAATAGTGAAAATACAACAGAGCAATAATAATTATAACAGTGCAAATACAGCAATGTGCAGTAAAGCAACACGGATATGTACAATAGAGTAAACACAGCACCGTAATTAGAAGAGTGCGAGAACCATCATCATCATTTACGGACGTGTGGGTCTTCCAGTTCCGTTCTTTCGAAAGGAAGCTGGTATAGTTCTAGCGTTAGCTGTGCTAGTCAGTAATGCAGTGGACGAGCTGGTAATGTTAGCGTGCTGGCTAACTGCAGCAACATGCTATTGGCGGTATCACTTCTAGGGTCACTCTGATGCCGCCACTTTTACTTCATTCCTAACATCCATTTCTTTTTAAGCTGAGTATATCGACCCAGTCTAATACTTGCAGTAGCTTCAGGAATAGCAAATACGTTTTGATGCATAGAAGAACGTTTGGTGGGTCAAAAGCTGGTCTGGACTGAAATGCGGCAGGATGGAAGAAGCTCTGCAGTGCAGACAGAGTTTAGGCTGGTGCGAGGCGGCGGCGGAGCCTCGGGGCCTTCTAGGCCTTTTATTGAATAGATGTGTCGCTCTTGTTGCCTTTAAACTCTGTAATTGTTTCATTCTTAGGTTTTGGAGCTGGACTGAAGGCCTTACTCATCAGGTTAGCTTCCAACATACTTAGAAATCAACCAATCAGGTTTTGATCCACAATGGGACCAATTTAGTGAGAGGAAAGGTCACTCTGGTGCTTTTGAAAGTTCTAGATATGTCAGTTTTGGGTTGTTATGACTGTAAAACAGCTGAGGAAGCCCTGTGCCAGGACTTTTTACTGATAGAGTCACTGTAAAACTGATACGTACAAACTCAGATGTCGCTGCTGTCGGAACAAAACCTCGTATCTCTAAAATGGTAACTTTACAGGAGAAGGAAAAAACCTACTTTATTTTTAATGTAAGTCAATGGAACCAGACGTCTTTCCAAGTCATTTTGGGTCGTTTCTTTTGGTCCATTGTTAATGAAATTTGTATACAATGTAAAAGACAACAGGCTTTTTCAAATCATGTCAAAAACTGAAAAACGACAAAAACGGAGATAAGAGGTTTTGTTCCGACAGCAGCGATAAATGATAATATCTGTTACAAACTTCACGTGTTTGTGTTTAATTTGTCTTAATGTGCACCGGCGTTAGCATAGCGATAGCATATTATTAGAAATCCCATAGGGGTGCCAGCAGAAGTAAGCCTTATCATATAGATCTGGCATTTTTTCATTTCTATGACCTGAACTGAAGGCCCTGGTTTACTTAAATCATGATTGACCACTGATGTGAAGCAGCTGGGAGGGATGACAGCAAGGAAAGTGAATATGAGGCGCACAGAGATGAAGAAAGACAAGAAATATCATTTTTGGCGTGCAAAGAAATACATGAATGGAAATTCTACAGACTGATTTATGGCCATGACCATTACTGTCAGTGAGTATCTGGATAAATAGCAGCCTGTGCAGGAGCTCCAGTCCTGCCTTTGCAGTGATAGTCCTAAGTTCATGGAAACTTGCGTCAGTTAAAATCATATACGCCTGATTTTATACCAGATTATTCTTTGGGTTGCTTGTGGAACTGTTGTATGTGACTGAGGCCTGGTCTGGAGAACAGATTACAGAGGAAATTGCATAATTACATCATTAAGACGTAAACAGAGCCGTTCAGAGCGGTTTGGTGTGAAACGCTCCGTTCTAGATAAACTTACCGAGTTAGAGCTGCTCACAGTGGTGGTGATGGGAACCAGACGTCCCTCTAAAAGCTCCTCACAGAAAGTTCCTACATGAACTGGTTCTGAATTCACTGCCTGATGACTGAGACGTTGTTTTATGAGAGTTTAGAGAACTTCAACTCCATTCATGGTGGAGGGAGACATGCAGGGCGCTGTGCGGCAAAATAGTCCCCAAAGAAAACTCAGTATTCCAGAATTTCCACTGTTTTCCATCATCAACATTCCATATGAACTCAGAAGACTCGTGTAGGTTCTGGATAGAATATCAAATGTCTACAGTCTTTAAAAAGATGGTTCTTTAGCCAAGGGAATGGTTCTATTTAGAATAACGTTCTGTATATTCTATCCATTTCATGCTTAAAGGTTCTTTGCATGGTGAGATGGTTCTTCAGATTGATGGAGAGTGTGTTGTATATGGTTCTATATAGAACCTTTTTGAAACCTTTGTTCGACATAGCACCAAAAAGGGTTCTTCTGTTGTTACCAGCTTGACATCGTAAAAATAGCTGAACCCTTTTGGATGCTGTATGGAACCCTGAACAACACAATCTCCATCAGTCAGAAGACAAATTCCACACCAAACCACTCTGAGTGGCAGAAATGTAGGAATATTGGTGGAATTCCTCTTTAACACTAGACCTGGTCTGTTTTCCACTGATTCACCATTAAAACCCTTTAATCTCTGGACTTAATCTGCGTCCGCCCAAGCAGAACAAAGGCTTCCTGATGACCGCTCACTAATATGCAGTGAGAATCTCCCTAATTCAGCGGCAGTGAGCGGGTCAGTAACGGCAGACGTCGCGGACGTGCACCACCTCCCGCGCTGAGCATTAAAACGCTGATTAAAACAGTGAATGAAACCTGCAGCTCCACTTCCCTGCACGCTTCCGCTTTCAATCCATTAGTCATTTTAAACTCCTCGTGATTATTCCCCGGAGTGCCTTTGCTTTAGTGATTGAGGCTGCAGGTCGAGAACGTTCGGGTCAGTGCATTCATTTCGATAACGCTTTATTTGGAGTGGTCCTCTGTAGAAGATTAATAAACTCTTAACAGATTATCAGTGAAACATCATCAACATATCAGTGGAGTAGCAGCGTCTGAATACACCGAGGTGAATATCTTGGAAGATGTACTGTTGATACATTATTTACATTACGTAGATTTATAAAAAGCTCCTGAAATCTGATTGGCTGAGCTGTTGTAAAATCCATGAATCCATTCCTATGACCACCTCACAGCAACTGAGCTCTGTATCACTGGGCCACAGCACGAAAAGCCCTTCTGCTGTTACTGGAATATCTTTGGCTCTCACGCTGCTCACATGGTGCACCGAGTGTACTGATGAAGTGGAAACCCGGTTCTGTTTAAACTGAGCGGCTGACAACTTATGTTCTTAACTAGAACCGGGCTGGTCAGCTGGCTAACAGAGCCAACAGCCTAAACAGCTCCATCATTAATATCGCAGGCTGGAATTAAAGCACTGACCGTGTGATTTACTGTTGAACTGCAGTATAAAAGACAAAAAATGTCGCATCAATGTTTTACACACTTCAGTCAGAAGTGGCGTCAAACCCAGGCTGAATCCCAAACGGCTCCGTACTCCCTAAACAGTGTTCTAGCTATGAAAGTGTAGACGTTCTAGCCTCTACAGCCAAACAGTGCCTCATTTATCCAGGGTGGATGTTTGAGTCCCAAATGCGTTTCTTAGCTGTGTTTTGCTCTGTTGGGCTGCAGGATCCAGTATTTAAACTGCTATGTAGTGCAGTATGTAGGGAGCACGGAGCCGTTTGAGACTCAGCCCCAGTGTGAGACTCGCGGTGGTGATTTGGTACCAAACAGCACTTATAAAGCTGGAGTTTTTACATTAAACAGTGCTGTTATCATATTTTCACTGCTGAACAACAAAAAGTAAAAAAATCGTGAGGAGACTGCAGTGAACAGCGATGGGCGACCGAACGTCCTCCTCGTTCAGCAGTTCCTGGCTGCTTGGCAATGATACCGTACTCTAAAGGAGCCACATTTCTTGGCGGAGTCCTTGTTTCCATTAATTATTATTAGTAACAATTAAATTTGTTTTCTGAAATTGTGTTTTTCATCATAGTTTATGTTGACCACTGTTTTATAAAAGCTTGAGGCTGAGCGTTACAGTGGTTTTGGTTACAGTGGCCATTGGTTAGTGCGATTTTATCACAGGAAGGGTGTTCATAGGCAAAACCCCCTCCCTGTGATAAAATCGCACTAACCAATGACCTCTCGTGGCTTATTGCTTTAATATTGTACCTTACATAACCTTACCCAGAGCCTAACCTTAGCCCTGGCCCTAATCCTAACCCTAAACTTAACCTCAACCCAAAACCTAATCCTAACCCTCATATTATTGACATGTTACTGAGTCAGTTGAGCGTCTGTTTCATTTAAAAATGACCTCTGAAAATAAAGCTTCACCTTAATTTCTGTTCAGTGAGCTGCTATCAGTTACATGCAGTCGTGGGCTAAAGTTTGGAGACAGCTGGTCAGATTCCATATGATATAATACAGAGTCTGTTCTACAGTTTCTCATTAGGCTGAATGAATAACCGACTCTAAATGTAGGTATTGTGATATAAACCGAGTCTGTTCTACAGTTTCTCATTAGGCTGAATGAATAACCGACTCTAAATGTAGGTATTGTGATATAAACCGAGTCCGTTCTACAGTTTCTCATTAGGCTGAATGAATAACCGACTCTAAATGTAGGTATTGTGATATAAACCGAGTCAGTTCTACAGTTTCTCATTAGACTGAATGAATAACCGGCTCTAAATGTAGGTATTGTGATATAAGCCGAGTCTGTTCTACAGTTTCTCGTTAGACTGAATGAATAACCGACTCTAAATGTAGGTATTGTGATATAAACCGAGTCCGTTCTACAGTTTCTCATTAGACTGAATGAATAACCGGCTCTAAATGTAGGTATTGTGATATAAACCGAGTCTGTTCTACAGTTTCTCATTAGGCTGAATGAATAACCGACTCTAAATGTAGGTATTGTGATATAAACCGAGTCTGTTCTACAGTTTCTCATTAGACTGAATGAATAACCGGCTCTAAATGTAGGTATTGTGATATAAACCGAGTCTGTTCTACAGTTTCTCATTAGACTGAATGAATAACCGGCTCTAAATGTAGGTATTGTGATATAAACCGAGTCCGTTCTACAGTTTCTCATTAGGCTGAATGAATAACCGACTCTAAATGTAGGTATTGTGATATAAACCGAGTCTGTTCTACAGTTTCTCATTAGACTGAATGAATAACCGGCTCTAAATGTAGGTATTGTGATATAAACCGAGTCCGTTCTACAGTTTCTCATTAGACTGAATGAATAACCGACTCTAAATGTAGGTATTGTGATATAAACCGAGTCCGTTCTACAGTTTCTCATTAGGCTGAATGAATAACCGACTCTAAATGTAGGTATTGTGATATAAACCGAGTCCGTTCTACAGTTTCTCATTAGACTGAATGAATAACCGGCTCTAAATGTAGGTATTGTGATATAAACCGAGTCCGTTCTACAGTTTCTCATTAGGCTGAATGAATAACCGACTCTAAATGTAGGTATTGTGATATAAACCGAGTCCGTTCTACAGTTTCTCATTAGACTGAATGAATAACCGACTCTAAATGTAGGTATTGTGATATAAACCGAGTCCGTTCTACAGTTTCTCATTAGACTGAATGAATAACCGACTCTAAATGTAGGTATTGTGATATAAACCGAGTCTGTTCTACAGTTTCTCATTAGACTGAATGAATAACCGGCTCCAAATGTAGGTATTGTGATATAAACCGAGTCCGTTCTACAGTTTCTCATTAGGCTGAATGAATAACCGACTCTAAATGTAGGTATTGTGATATAAACCGAGTCTGTTCTACAGTTTCTCATTAGACTGAATGAATAACCGGCTCTAAATGTAGGTATTGTGATATAAACCGAGTCCGTTCTACAGTTTCTCATTAGACTGAATGAATAACCGACTCTAAATGTAGGTATTGTGATATAAACCGAGTCCGTTCTACAG